>NC_058373.1:22470000-22770000 GCF_018350175.1 Felis catus
ATAGAAGAGGGGAGCACACATGCCAGATATCAGGGGCTCCAAGAAAAAGAAAGCATGGAGAGCATGTAGGGAGTGGTAGAGCCTAGGGTGGGACATGAGGCCAACAGAAGAGCCAGAAGGAGGTGGAGGAACAAGTCATAGAGCATCAACGAGGTAAACGTTCTTGATGGAAAGAATAACAAGGGCACAGGCCTTTCAGGGAAGGTTGTGAAAAGCCTTGAAATGTGAGAACAAAACAGACAAGAGAAAGATGACCCAGTAGCCTATGGCATGTTATGTGTGGTTTCACACACCTTCCAGGTTATCAGAAACTATCTCGGACTATGTCATGGTCTTTGAACTACTTTCCAACTCTGTAAGTTCTAGGAAACCAATAGTAATGCAAAGGACTCCAGTCCATAGAGAAGCAAATGGATTTTGTCTGGTGGACTGATTCCTGTTAACATATCTGATCCATGTTTCTGGTTGCCTTTGTATGTGTCAGCTTTTTGGATGCTTCTTGGAATTGGTTTTTGACACCTTGCTTGTTCCCTCATTAATTAATGACTTAAGTAAAAACTTTGACACATGTTCATTTTATATTTGTGCATCATGCTTTTATCTTTGAAACAAATTGATCTTTTTTGACCACCCTGAGATGGAAACATGCCATCTGGGTCTGCCGAGGAACACAAGGGGGTGATGTGGCTGGAGTGTGAGGGTGGAGAAGGTCAGAGAAACAACAGGGTGTGGCCCAAGTGTTGGGGGTCTTGGCTTTTACTATGAATGACATGGGAGAGGCTCTCATCCTTTGGTAGAATTCCTTTCTTTTTTTGCTCTGAATAATTGTCAAAATACTTATTCATATTCTTCATCTGACTTCTTCTGCTATCAACTGATTCACATTCCATGGTTATTTTGTTCAGAAGTTACCTGTTCTTCTCTGCTTGTACACTTCTCCAAGATGATGGTGGTAGATGTGTTTTGTTTTTGTTATTTCCTCTAGCTTCTTGGAAACGTTGATGGAGGGTGGGCACACGAACACATGTCGTCATTCAGCCACTGTCAGCCCAGATACTTGTCTGCCCCAGGCTGACTCAGGGCCCAGCCTGTCTACACTGGACAGCATGGACTGTCCCTAGTGAACCTTTAGCACCTCTGCCTGGTTCCACTCTTTCTGCAAAGGGCTGGGTGGCTCCAGAGTCTGTCTTTACATCCACATTTCTCAGGGCTGGAAACTGGTGCTCAGAGAGGTCCAGCCACTTGCCCAAGGTCACCCAGCAGGGTGTGCCTGACTCCAGAGTCTCATGTCCCTAGGCTGGCCTGACTGTGGTCATACTTTTTAGAGCTCTTTTATTTTTCTGTAACTTAGAAAAAGCAAAATAATTCCTCTCTCACTCTCTCTGAGTTGACTCTGCTTTTAGACCTTCTCTGGGCGTCTCTTTTGTCTTTCATTCTGGAAAGGTGAGTCTGTCTCTTCCCGGTTTCAGAGCATCTGACATCCAACTTTTCTTTCACCAAATCCTTTGCCAGCCAGAGTGGGATGACAAAATGCAAACCACTGTGCAAGGGTTTGAGCAGAATTTCAAACAGAGGGCCAGGTGCTGCAGCAAGCAGAGTTTTCTACGGACGGCTTTGCATCCAGATGGCCCAGGCAAACTGTCTTTCTGCCTATGGCACGGGGCCAGTCCACTGAGTGCCCGCTCCCTCCCTGCACCCTGAGGGCCTTGTGAGACTGATTGAGTCCAAGAGCGTGGCTTTTGGAGATGAGCTTATTGATCTTAGTGGCATCGGACACAGAGCCAACATGATTGTAAGGGTCTGTGTAATAAATACGTGAGACAGGAATTCAATGGAAAGTTCAGTCATCATCATGAGCTGCCTGAGAGAGGACTGGACAGGTAGCACAGTGGTGGGGGCCAAGATCAACCCTTGCCTGCACTTCTCAGACTGCTGTGGGGGTCCCTGCAAATTTCCACTGCCCACCCAGGGCTGTATTCAAAGCTACCTGCATGGAGGAGCACATAGGAGTTTGTTATTCACAGGAAGAGATGCAAGAAAGAGATACTGGCCCTCCCCAGCAAGCCCTGGGAGGCTGACCTACAGAATGCACTGCCCAAGCAGAACATGCCCCACGGAGAGTATGAAAGCCTGGAGAAATGGGTACTTTAACTTGCAGGGCAGTGCCACAGGTGTGATGTGGTTGATGCTGTCAGTTAAGCTCAGGAGAATTTTCTGAGGACCTACTATGTGTGAGATGCTGTGCTTCTAAGAGGACACATATTCAGTGTCCTGGAGGCACTTGTAATCATTAAAAAATCACTTTACCCTGGGTGGTCTCATATGATTTGATTTCATGGCTGGAAATTAAGATCCCCAGTTCATCTGTTTCTGAGACTAAATGACCTGCACGCAGAACCACAGCCTTGACTCCAGGCCTTTTCACTTTTCCCAGTGCTTAACACCTTCTTCGTGGATATTGACAAAGGCTCAGAAGATCATTTTACAGGGGAGAAATGATGTGTGTCAGTGATCTGGCATCTTAGAAAGATCTGGAAGAGGGAGATCCTCATCCAGAAGGCAGAGGGGAGTAGTTGTTTATGGGATGGTGGCCGGGGCTGTGTTCCTGAGACAGTCGTGGGTTTTTAGTCTGCTGTCCTGGCACAGCTGTGAATAGTTACCCTTTAACTTCTAAGAGTGACTCAGTTTAGACAATAATATGTGTGGTCTCCTCATTTTGGGACAGTGGCTATCTAGAGAGAACAGTTAGATTAAGACATGAGTGCCAAGAGAGGGCATTTTCGTGAGAAAAAAAAATGAAGTTAGGCCATAACACATACCTCTTTAAAAGAAGTGGTGGGGAAGAATCCTACAAGAGATCAAATGTTGCAGATATGTGCTTTGAATGCAAGGAAGGGGATGAAGAATAGGATAAGGTCAGGATGAACTATAATCAGGAATTCAGTTCAGTCTGGCCAGGCTTCTCTTCAGGGGCTGTCCCTACCTGGGCCACTGTGTGCCATGGGGACTTGGTGTTTCTAAGTAGCATGCCACATGGAAAAATCAGGTTTAACATTCTCCTCCCTCCCTGCTGGCTAGTGATCTCTGTCAGAGAGACCATGTGCTGTACTCATGCTTTATCCCCCAAAGTTAGTGTGGCAAATAGCACATGGAGAACATCAAATTACAGTGAGCAGGTACACTATTGGGGACATTACCTGGGTCCCCAGTAGGGAATTTCTGGAGGTCAGAACTCGGGTAATAGCACTAGGAACTCACACTGGATTGATTATTCTTCCCAACACCAAGTACATACATACATTATACATACATACATACATACATACATACATACATACATACATACATAAATTCTGGTTGTTTGGGGTGGGAATGTTGGGTATGAGTCATTAAGATATACATGGATTTTAGCCTGAGAAACAAATTAGCCTAGAGATTATCATTCTTCTTTGTCCTTCACTTTCCATACCAAAATTTCATGAAGGATTATTCAATGATAATTGCTTAAGTTGTCTTTTAGTATGGTTCATGGTCTTTTATTTAAAACAAATTTTGCATTCTTAGTGAAGGAAATCTATTTCATTATTTTATTTATGTATCCTCTATGGCTTTGGGATCCCATACTAGAAGATTATATATGTATCCATTTAATACTTTAAAAAGTTTATATGAGGGGCGCCTGGGTGGCTCAGTCGGTTAAGCAGCTGACTTCGGCTCAGGTCATGATCTTGCGGTCTGTGAGTTCGAGCCCCGCGTCGTGCTCTGTGCTGACGGCTCAGAGCCTGGAGCCTGTTTCGGATTCTGTGTCTCCCTCTCTCTGACCTTCCCCCGCTCATGCTCTGTCTCTCTCTGTCTCAAAAATAAATAAACATTAAAAAATTAAAAAAAAAAGTTTATATGAAACTAAACTACTAAGGTAAACCAAAGAGGTTGCTTTGTATTTTGTGGGTTTTTTTCTTTAAATTTTCATAAATGGTATGAGGTAAGAGTCTCCCTTTATTTCACTTTCAAGACTAGGAAATGATTGAACATGATTTAATGAGCATTTCATCTTTTCCTCAGTGAATTAAAATAGGATGGTTGTATTTGTCTCTTCATGTGCCAATAGCATACTGAATACTAAGCAGGGTAAACAAAAAAAGAAACATATATCTTGAATATCACACTGAAATTTAAAAACATTGAGGATGAGAGAAAAATCAAAGCTCTCAAAGTGAAAAATCATTGTAACAAGAAACAAATTTGCCCAAGTTAATAGAGCATTACTTTCTAGTATTAGAGGGAAATTCTTTTCAAAAGAAAATATTTTACTGAACTGAACTACCCAGGCAAAAACTAACGTAGTTTCAAATTTGTGAATACTTGAGTGATTTACGTACTCAAGGATATACTTAGCAAAATGGGATGAAACCCAAAAAAAGGGGCAAGCATGGAACATATTCATGAATTGTTATCAAGGAAAACACTAAAAGTCATAGTTAAGTTTAAATATTTGATAATATGTTTAAGTAAAATAATAACTAAGAGGTTTGGGTCAATAGGAGATTGAGATACAGAGGAGTGTGGCATGGAAATTTGCTGTTCTGTGGTTTGTATATGGTAAAGATACCCCTGTTAAATGTACAAAATGGCAAAAAAAAAAGTACAAGTAAATTTATATGTTGCATATTTGAGTAGATATATTAGAGGAGAAGAAGTGGTATTATAACTTCCAAACCACTAGACATAAAACAAATAATGAGAAGAAATTGACTAGAAGAAATTCAGGAATAGAAAAATAAGAAATAATATAAGAAAGTATGGTAAAATGACAATAGAAAAGCAGAAATAAGTTAATGTAGTCACTAATCACAAAAATGCAAATAGGTTTAAATCCCATAACAATCCCTAAAGTAAAATAGACCCTCTGATTGAGTTGGCATACAGGGGTGCTGGGGTGGCTCAGTCAGTTGAGCATCCAATTCTTGATTTTGACTCAGGTCATGATCCCAGGATCGTAGGATCAAGCCCAGGGTTAGCCTCTGTGCTGAGCTTGAAGCCTGCTTAAGATTCTCTCTCCCTTGCCCTCTGCCCCTCTCCCCCACTCATGCTCTCTCTCTCTCTAAAATAAATAAAATTAAAAAAAAAAAAAAACCCAATGGTGTGCTATATACAGAAGACAGATTTTAATAAAAATGATCTAGCAGAATTAAAGGGATTGAAAAAGGTTTGTATTAAAAATGCCAAAAAAAGACACCTGATTTAGCAGTGTTCTTATTCAACAAATAAAAAATAAAACATAAAAGGCATGAAAAGAACAACATAACTAAAATTTAAATTAAAAAAAAAGGCATGAACAGGGACAAAATTAATCTTTTTATATTGATTAAAGGAAAATTTACTGAGTAAACAAAGTGGTTATGAACAATTACATGGCAAACAATCTACCTTCAAGATATTTGCAACTAACACTGATAAAATATATAAGAGAAATGGAGAAAACCAGAATTTTAGGAAATAAGTATGGTTAATAGGATTAAATAAAATAATTGATAAGACTGAACCAAGAAATAGATTTGTACCCAATCAACAAAAGATATTAAAAAAAATTTTACCTTTATTTATTTTGAGAAAGAGACAGAGTGTGAGCAGGGGAGGAGCTGAGGGGAGGGAGACACAGAATCAGAAGCAGGCTCCAGGCCCTGAGCTGTCAGCACAGATTCCCAACGCGGGGCTCGAACTCACAAACCATGAGATCATGACCTGAGCCGAAGTCGGACGCCTAACTGACTGAGCCACCCAGGCGCCCCTGAACAAAAATCATTTTTAAATACCCTTGAAATATTTATAAAAATTATTTTTGAGTTATAAATAATATCTAGTGTATATTCTAAAACAGATCTCCTACAGCTCATATTCTCTGATCAAATGCCATAAAAGTAGAAATAACAAGGGGATTATGATATAGTATTATTTTTGTATATGTATCTATAATTTGTACCTAATTTTTTTTTAAAGAAACTCTCAGATTAGTCTCAGTATATAGAACCTTTCAAGAAATATCTTTTAAGGAATGAATGATAATGAGAGCAAACATAGCAAGACCAGGGAGATATGTAAAAGTAATGCCTACAAAATAGGAAACAAGGAAGTTTGAAATTTGGTTAGTAAGCCTGTACCTCAAAAAGTTAGAAAATGCATACCAAAATAAACCTGAAGAAAGCAGAAGGAAGGAATTAATGAAGAGATAAGCAGAAAAAAAATTTAAAGACACAAAACAAACACACATTTAGAAACAAGAAAGTCAGAACTAAAATCTAGTTCTTTAAAAACATAAAAAAACCTAAATGACTAAATGAAAGAACACACACACACACACACACACACACACACACACACAGAATATCTCATTTAAATGGGTGATTTTCTAGGGGAATACAAATTACTGAGTATACCTAAAAAGTGGAAAATCAGAATAGATTTAAAAATACATTTTAAAAATGTAAAAGATAGGCAAATATTTACATTTTAAAAAATACATTTTTACATTTGAATTTTAAATATTCAAAGAATAGATAAATCTACATTATATAAATTATTCTAGAACATGGATAAAAGATGGAAAATTTATACCACTGTTATAAATTAACATGGCAAAGACATCTCAATAGAAGAGAACTATCAACAAATCTTGCATGTGAATATGGAATGCAGATATTCTAAATGAAACACTGGCAGATAAAATCAAGCAGTGCATTAAGTGAAAAAGACCAAATAAATTTTATCCCAGGTATGCAAAGATGGATTAACGTGATAGGCTTGCTAATGGAATTCACTACATATCCATGTTAAACAAGGAAACAAAGAAAAATCTCAACTGACAGAAAAATATATTAAGTTCAGCTAAATTCTTGATCCAAACACATTATAAACTAAGACTAGAAGAAAACTTTTATAATTGGATAAATATTATCCACAAGAAAACTCCAACAAACATAAAGTTAACTGTTGAAAAGTTAGATCCGCATCCAAGTCAGAGATAAAGCAAAGATGCCAGATATTCCTGCTGCCAGTGGTCTGTTGGAAGGCCCTAGCCAGAGCAAATTAAAAATAAGAGATCTAGATATTACAGAGCAAGACATAACAGTCATTGCTACTAGTTGATTATTTGTCTAAATATAGAATTAGCTGACAAACTTTGAGCTAATAAGAGAATTCAACAAGGAAGAGAGATAGCAGCTGAGTTGCATATCAGCAGATAGTAATGTGGAATAAAAGACCTCATTTACAATAGTAAAGATAACTGTGAGATACTGAGGGAAAAAACCTGGCACAAATGTACCATACCATTGTGAGGAAAACTATAAAATTCACCAAAGCATCTCAAGGAGAGTGAAATGGCATGTGTGTTCTTCCCAACCCTCTTTCCAATGTGGCCACCCAGACATTGAAAGCAGGATGCAGTAGCAGAACTGCTATGGAAGGTTCCTAGGTCAGGCTCTAGAACCATGTCTGCAGTCTTTTTGCACCCGGTCAAAGGGTCCATGAGGAGACAGTAGATTAGCTTTGAAACTTCTCAGATTCTTCAGTGGTTCCTTTGGTGGCCCTCTGAATCCTAAGAGCATTCTACATTCTGCTGCCCACTTTGACTCTTCTGTTTTGATTCTCTGACTTCTGCTCTGACTTAAGAAGCTCCTTGAGTACTTGTTAACAATGGAGACATCATCTCTACCTCCTCAGGGTCAAAAATAGCAATGTGAAGTACAGCTCAGGAATCTGCCACATATGGTCCCCAGGCCAAACTTTGGAAGACCCTGCCTGCTGAGGACTAATACCAGCTTGCATTCCTTTAATTAGATGGAAGCCAGCAGGGATTTGGTGGCTGGAAGTTATGAATTTCAGCCCGTACACTAACCTCAATTTTATTCTTGTCTCCTTATTGCTGTTGAGAAAAAGACCAACCGAATGGTAAATTGTGCTCATGCCATTGGAGACTATGGCAAAAGCACCAATGAGAACTTGATTTTAACCATCTGAATGTTTCGTTCTGGTACTTACTTACTTAGTGCTTCTTATTTTTCCCAGGGATGCATTAATGCTAGACAATTTTAGTGACTCATTACAGGATTCCTTACTCATTTTTGTAATCAACAGGTAAGATGTGTTATGATTATAACATAGTCCTTTGATGTTCTTGGTAAGCAGAACATAGTGTGGATTCCATTTTATGGTCTTCCAGATGGTTCCTCTAAAAAGTTTACTGAAGGGACTCCTGGGTGGCTCAGTCAGTTGAGCATCCAACTCTTGATTTTGGCCCAGGTCATGACTCCAGGGTCATGGGATTGAGTCCGTGTCCAAGCCCAGCTCCACACCTAGCACAGATCTTCCTTAAGATTCTCTCTCTCTCTTTCTCTCTCCCTCTCTCTCTCTCTCTCTCCCTCTCTCCCCCTCTGCCACTCTCCCCTTAATGCTCACTTGCTCTCTCTCTCTCTCTTAAAGAAAAAATAAATAAATAAATAAAAGGCTTATGGAAGACCTGTGGCAGTAGCATCTAGGTGTGAAGGTTGCAGTTCTCTCTCAACTTCCAATACATGTTGTCACTTTTTATCTTGTCTTTGTTGACCCTTATTTATTATGAAAGCTAACTTCATATTGAAGGCAAATTAAAGACAGACATCTTCATATTTCAAGACTATCATTAATGGCCATGACAAAGTCAAAATGCTTAATTTCTGTCCCCCCTTCCCTAAACAGCTAAATTTCATTTTGTATGTCTTCCTTCAGTCCATCCACTTAATACATTTTTAGGTGATTATAATGACTTCATCTTTCAGTCATCATAAACATTTTCCATGTTTCCATGGATTTTTCGTAATCATCATTTTAATGGTGACATAATAGTCCATTGAGAAGATGTATTTTAATTGACCATTGTTGGATACTTGGTAAAGTTTCTAATTTTTTAAAAAAATAATCCTACTTTGGGGCGCCTGGGTGGCTCAGTTGGTTAAGTGTCTGACTTCAGCTCGGGTTATGATGTCCCGGTTCGTGGGTTCGAGCCCTACATCAGGCTCTGTGCTGATAGCTTGGAGCCTGGAACCTGCTTCAGATTCTGTGTCTCCCTCTCTCTCTCTGCCCCTCACTCACTCATGCTCTGTCTCTCTCTTTCTCTCAAAAATAAATAAACATTAGAAAAAAAATAATCCTACCTTGGGGCACCCGGGTGACTGTCGGTTAAGTGTCCAACTTTGGCTTAGGTCATGATCTCATGTTTTGTGAGTTCAAGCCCCCCATTGGGTTCCATGTGCACAGCTCAGAGCCTGGAGCCTGCTTCAGATTCTGTGTCTCCCTCTCTCTCTGTCCTCCTCCACTCACACTGTGTCTCTCTGACTCTCTCTCTCTCAAAAATATACATTATCCATTCATCCATCGATGGACATTTGGGCTCTTTCCATACTTTGGCTATTGTTGATAGTGCTGCTGTAAACATGGGGGTGCATGTGTCCCTTTGAAACAGCACACCTGGGGCGCCTGGGTGGCGCAGTCGGTTAAGCGTCTGACTTCAGCCAGGTCACGATCTCGCGGTCCGTGAGTTCGAGCCCCGCGTCGGGCTCTGGGCTGATGGCTCGGAGACTGGAGCCTGTTTCCGATTCTGTGTCTCCCTCTCTCTCTGCCCCTCCCCCGTTCATGCTCTGTCTCTCTCTGTCCCAAAAATAAATAAACATTGAAACAGCACACCTGTATCCTGTGGATAAATGCCTAGTAGTGCAATTGCTGGGTCTTAGGGTAGTTCTATTTTTAGTTTTTTGAGGAACCTCCATACTGTTTTCCAGAGTGGCTGCACCAGCTTGCATTGCCACCAACAATGCAAAAGAGATACTCTTTCTCCGCATCCTCGCCAACATCTGTTGTTGCCTCAGTTGTTAATGTTAGCCATTCTGACAGGTGTAAGGTGGTATCTCATTGTGGTTTTGATTTATATTTCCCTGATGATAGTGATGTTGAGCATTTTTTCATGTGTCTGTTGGCCATCTGGATGTTTTCCTTGGAGAAGTGTCTAAGATGTGATATATATATATATATATATATATATATATATATATATACACCACACACACACACACATATACACAATATCTTTATTCCTTTTATTTCCTTTATTTTCCTTGTGAGGACATACAGTATTATGTTGACTAAGAGTGTCGAAAAAGATATCTTTGCCTTGTCCCTGATCTTAGAGGAAAAGCATTCAGTCCTTTTACCATTAAGTATAATGCTAGCTTAGTTTTTTCTGTAAATGTTCTTTATCAGACTGAGGAAGTTCCTTTCTATTCCAGTTTTCTGAACTTTTTTTTTTTTTTTAATGGATGAGTATTGAATATTACCACTCTCTTTTCCATATCAATTGAGATAGTCATGTTCTTTTTCGTCTTTAGGCTCTTAAATATGGTTGATGCCACTGATCAGTTTTAAAATACTAAACCAGCTTTGTACCCATAGACTAAACCCCTCTTGGTTATATATGTGTGATTACTTATACATGCTGCTGAATTATATTTCCTAACATTTTGTTAAGGGTTTTTATGTCTATTTATGAGGGAATGTAGTTTGTAGCTTTCTTCCCACCCCCCCCCCCCCGCTTCTCTTTCTTTTTTCTTCTTTTTTTGTTTTGCTTTTTTGTTTTTTTGATACTATCTTTGTGGTTTTCATTTCAGAATAATTTTAGCCTCTTAATATTAGTTGATAGACATTCTCTCATCCTCTACTTCCTGGTAGAGAGTTATAGAGTTAGTATTAATTCTTCTTTAATCATAGGATAAAATACTCTAGTAAAACCATCAGGATCTAGAGAACTAATTAAAGAGTTTTTGGTGTTTATTAATTTAATTTGTTTTAATAGTTTGAGGACTATTTATCTTATTTGTTTACTCTTGGTTAAATTTTAGCAGTTTGTGCTTTCTGAGGAATTTGTGTATTTCACCTAGCCAGTCAAATTTATGCATAAGGAGTTGTTTATAGCATTCCCTTATCACTCTTTTGATGTCTACAGGGCATATAGTGCTATACTCAGATTCATTCCTAATACTGGTTTGTCAATTTTATTGATCTTTTCACAGAAGTAAATTTTTGTTTCATTGATTTTCCCTATTTTTTTTCTCTTCTCACTTTGTTTGACTTTTGTTCCTATCTTTATTATTTCCTTCCATCTACTTACTATAGATTTATTTTTCTCTTCTTTTTCCAGTTCCTTGGGGGGTGATCACAGATTATAGAATTGAGACTTTTTTCTAATGTAAGCATTTGCTACCATAAATTTCCTTGTGGGCACCTTACCTACATCTTATAGGTTTTGATATGCATTTTTTATTTTCATTCAAATCAGTGTATGTCTTGAATTCCCTCTAGACTTCCTCTTTGACTCAGAGATTATTTAGAAATTTGGTGTTTTGAGACTTTGCTGTTAACTTCCTGTTATTTGTTTCTAATTTGATTTTCTTGTGGGCACATGTAACACTCTGTATAGTTTCAGTTCTAACAAATGTTGTCAAGATTTGTCTTATGGCTCAGGATATGGTCTTATTATATGTCCCATGGGGTCTTGAAAAGAATGTGTTTTTGCTGTTGTTAGGGAAAGGATTTTCTGTCCATTAGGTCCTATTGGTTGAGGATGTGTTAAGTTCTTTTGTATCCTTGCAGATTTTCTATTTGTCCTGTCGTCAGTTGTTGAGGGAAGAGTGTTGAAGTCTCCAACTGTAACTGTGGATTTGTCTGTTCCTTTTTTTCACTTCCATATGGTTTTGGTTCACATATTCTGCAGCTTCTTTGTGGAAAGAATGTATGATTACTATGTCTTTTTGGTGGACTGAGACTTTATCAATGTGTAAATTTATGCCTACCCTTTGTAATGATCTTTCCTCTAATGTCTACTTTATCTGATGATAATGTAGTTGTTCTTGCTTTTTTGGATAATATTTTCTTGGTATATATAATTTGGTTGGAAGTCTAGAGTCCTCACTTGGCTGTTGTTGATGGGGTTAGTAGTGGAACGTGATTTTCTTTGGTGTTTAGTTGAGACATGAATATTGTCTAAAAGTTTTCTGTGTGACTGGCTGCCCTTCTGATCACTGGGCTACACAGAGAAGGCTTTTTCTCAGGGCTTTATTGTTTTGTTTTGGTTTGGTTTTGGTCTATGCCCATTTGTGCTTCTCAAGTACCCAGTTTGGAATATAGGAGGCAAATGGAACACATAGGGACCTTATGTCATTCCTTCTGCCTTCTTCTATGCACTTTTCGTGTCTCCTTATATTTATTTATTATATTCAGAGTTTTTAGTCATAAATCATGGAAGGACTAGTGGATTAGTCAACTTGAGCTGCCATAACAACGTACTATATATTGGGTGGGGTTTTTTTTTCTTTTTTGTACTAAAGTAGATATTTTAGACTGAATCCTGAAGCCATTAAATTTTATTTCTTATTTATTTATATACAGTGCTGCTCCCAAGAATAATTCAAAGTGATCTTAATAGATGCATAAAAATGGAGACACTTATTTCTCACAGTTCTGGAGGCTGGAAGTCCAAGATCAAGGAGCAAGCCAATTCCATTCCTGTTGATAGCTTTCTTCCTGGCTTGTAGATTCCTGCCTTCTCACTGTGTCCTCTTATGGCATATAAATAGGAGTCGGGGGTGGGGGGAGAAAGATGGGAAGAGAGATATCTTCTTATAAGGTTACCAGTCCTATTGGATTAGAGCCTCATCCTTATGCCTTCATTTAACCTTAATTACCTCCTTTCAACCTTTAAGCCCTATCTTCAAGTACAGTCACATTGGGAGTTAGGGATTCAATATGTAGATTGGTGAGGGGTGGAGGGGGACAAAAATCAGTCAATAGAAAATAGTTAAAAGTATGTCTTTCTATAACTGAAAATCTGAGCTCTATTTTTTATTCTATCAAAATGGTAAAAAATGCATTTGTGACTATAATTGTTTTAATCTTAGATAACTTTCCAGACGAAACATGGAATTTTTAAGGCTCTTAAATGCTCTTATTGTATTTTGTGAAATTTTTTTCCAAGCATGTTATACCAACTTGGTTTACTTCTAAAGAAAATTAGGTTCACTTCATTCCCAACAGCTGTTTTTATTTTACCTCTTTGGCCTAAACTTTGCACACTTTCAAAAAAAAGAAAGGAGGGGCGCCTGGGTGGCGCAGTCGGTTAAGCGTCCGACTTCAGCCAGGTCACGATCTCGCGGTCCGTGAGTTCGAGCCCCGCGTCAGGCTCTGGGCTGATGGCTCGGAGCCTGGAGCCTGTTTCCGATTCTGTGTCTCCCTCTCTCTGCCCCTCCCCCGTTCATGCTCTGTCTCTCTCTGTCCCAAAAAATAATAAAAAACATTGAAAAAAAAAATTAAAAAAAAAAAGAAAGGAAAGGAAAGGGGAAAATAAAGGAAAAGGAAAAGGAAAAGGAAAAAGAAAAGAAATTAGGCCCCAGTATTATATTCCACTTAATGTAAACCAAGTTTGGTTTTTATAATTCATTATAAACCTTTTTGCTTCAGTGTTTTGGTAGAAATAGTATCATTATGGGCAGGAAATTTTTAGATTGACTTCTTGAAGACAAAAATAATGTTTTTTATCTTTTTTTAATATGTCATAGCAAGTGGCAGTTTTTGAAAACATATGCTTAGTTTATTTAGGCATCTTAATCATTCAGATTAATGTTGATCAGTTTCTTTACTATCTTCAATCTGAAGAGAAAAGCTCCCTTAAAAAATTAATGTGGTCACTTTTTAGCCAGTTACGTTGGCAAGGACTCAGGCCCCCTTTTATTTAGGGGGTTCCCAAGCTCATAGAGATCTCTGGAGTACAGGTGGGCAGAGTTGGATATTGTTACCTTTACCATCATGTTTTCTAGTCACCCTGCACACACACAAATGCGAATTTCTGCATATAATTTATAGTCTTTTAATACATGGTCATACCAATGGCAGAATACTTTGTCTTCCACTGACAAGGGTGATTAATTTTTTTCCAATTTTCTCTTTGTTTCATATATCTAGAGTCAGAAAAGGTGTCATGGGCTACATAGTTCAGGAATGAAAAATTACTTCTTCTTTCATTGACTTCTTCACATCAATTTATATAGGCTACCTAAAACACTGTGTTAGAAGGAATGCCCAGGCCACAAGCAGACCTTGGAAAACGGAGATCATCTCTCTTTTTCCCACATGGGGCCCTGGAGAGTTCAACGAGCTGTTCTGTGTCACAAAACTAATCACCCACCAAGGCAGGAGTAATACATGTGCTTCCTCTTGCTTGCCCCCTAAGAGGTGGGGTGAAACTGAGAAAGCTGGCATGGTGTGGGAGTGCTGCTGTCAGTGAGAAGTGGACTAAGAAAGCACTTACTTTTCAGTGCAGGAAAATGAAAAAGAAGTTTGCCTGTTTCAGGCTGTGCTGGGGGAAGCTGCCTTCTGGGTCTAGTGGGCTGAAGGTTCGTTCCAGTCTGTCCCATTAGGAAGCTTCTTTGTGCCCTGTTCAAGCTCCACAGGTGGTAAATCTGTGTTTGAGCCATGTGATTTCTGCAGCCTGACAAATAGGACAAGGAGAAGTGTCCATGGACAAGGGCTGTACAGCTGTGACAGGAAAGCCACAGGACTCTGTTCTTTCCTCCCACTGTCCCCTCACTTCCCTGCCCTCCTCTCCCACCAATGCTGTTTCTGCATCAACACCAACGTGAGCTCTTGTTCTTACAGAAAATGGTACAAAGACTCTATAAGGAATGAAACAGCAGAGAAAGCAAGATGGAACTCACTTAAAAAGTGTACACATACACAAAAACAAAAACCCTGCTAAAGAGGAGTTGAAAATTAAAATTATAAAACAAAGAAACCATTCACTTGGAACAAATGGAAAACACAGCAAATAGATTTAGATCTAAACTTTAGATAATTGAAACTAACAAATATTTTTAAGAGAATTAAACATGATTAAGAATTGAAAACACAAGAAAAGAGGAATGTACCATTTAAAAAGCAGCTTTAAGGGGCACCTGGGTGGCTCAGTCAGTTAAGCGTCTGACTTTGGCTCAGGTCATGATATCACGGTCCACAAGTTCGAGCCCTGTGTCAGGCTCTGTGCTGACAGCTCAGAGCCTGGAGCCTGCTTCAGATTCTGTGTCTCCCTCTCTCTCTGACCCTCCCCTGTTCATGCTCTGCCCCTGTGTCTCAAAAATAAATAAACATTAAAGAATTTTTTTTTTTAAAGCAGCTTTAAAAAGTCAAGCAAGGGGCACCTGGGTGGCTCAGTCGGTTAAGCGTCCGACTTCGGCTCAGGTCATGATCTCACGGTCCATGAGTTCAAGCCCCACGTCGGGCTCTGTGCTGACAGGTCAGAGCCTGGAGCCTGCTTCAGATTCTGTGTCTCCCTCTCTCTCTGACCCTCCCTCATTCATGCTCTGTCTCTCTCTGTCTCAAAAATAAATAAACATTAAAAAAATTTTTTTTAAAAGGTCAAGCAGGATTAACAGGGGTGAGAAATTTAACCATCAAAATTAAAAACTCAGTGGAGGCATTGGGTATCATGAGACATAGTCGAAGAAGAGGCTATTTCCTGAGTGAATTATAGCAAGCTAAATAGATGGAAAATATGAAAAGAACAGTGAATAATTGCAAAAAAATCTAACACTTCTGTGATGTTTCTGTGTGCCAGGTCCTGGTCCAGATGTCTTACATATATTAACAACCTTATGAGAAAGGTACTATTATTATTCCTATTTTGCAAATAGGGTAAAATAGGAATAAATAATCATGATCATAATCATATTAAAGCACAGTGTGTCTGAGGTCATGCAGAAAGCAGATATGCAAGCCTGAATCTAAGGGATACCATGTACTTAATTCTGCAAGACATGGAGTATGGGTTCCTCTCATATGTAGTGTTCCCACACATGTTTGCTAGTAAAATGGAAATAATAGAATGTGGGAGAAGTTTCACGAGATTATTCTGAAAATAATCAGAAGAAAGGTAAAATTGTGACTTGTATATAGATATAAAAAATGAACACATGTTCAAGAATTTATTTTACTTATATAACTGACAGATGTTAGAGCCAGTTCAAAGGAGAAGTTAAATCAGGAAGATTTATATGGAGGAGGGGAATATTGAGATAAATTGTAGGTGGACACAAAACTTGTTTATCTACAACGCACAGAAAGTAAAATCACCACCAGTTAAATCACTACCAGACAGCATATAATTTATACATCTATCAATTGCTTGCAGCTTACAAAGAACTGCTAAATAGCTCAAACACAATGACAGGGTAACTCAGAACCGTGTGTTAGCAAGGATACAGTTTTTCATTGAAACAACACTTTTTTTCAACATAAGCCGTGTTCCAAAAGAGTGGCTGAAAATTTAATAATATTGATGAAAAACATAAATCCTCAGATTCAGGACATACAAGTCTGAGGAAAGGTAGATAGTAGGAAATGAGCCCCTAGACATACCATTCTAAAAGCTGCAGATCATTCAAAGCTAAGGAGATCCTAAGAACAATGAAAGAAAAAAGGGCAGCTTACTAACAAAGATGTGACAATTAGACTGCAGACCTTTTAGAAGCCACAGTAGAATCCATTAATAAAAACAAGAGAGAGAGAATATTGTCTAAGTACTGAAAGAAAATAATTATCAACCTAGAAGTCTTTCCCCAGCCAAATCATTTTTTACATGAGGGGCAAAATCAGACATTTTCGGGAAAACAAAGACTAAAAAAGTTTCCCATGCAGTGGGAAACTGCCAGAAATACTACTATTAAGGAAACTACCAGAATAAACATTTAGGAACAAGGTTTGAAAAGGAATGGTAAGCAAAGAAGTTGGTTACAAAGTCAGGTAAATACAAACAAATTAGAATATATAAAATAATAATGATGAACTTGGAGGTATTAAAAGCAAAGAGATTAAAATGCTGGAAATAATTATGTGGAAGGCAGTACTTGGAGAGCAAGTGCAGGTAAAACACTGTTGTACTTAAGTTGCTCTGGCAGGGCATAGAGTTGTCATTTTTGAGTAAGACACATTAAAAATATAAGAATAACCATCAGAAGCGTAAGAATATAGTGAACTTTCAAACAGGTAGAGAGCAAGTAAGGAGAAAAATAAGGAAAACACAAGAAACCCAAAGAAAGGAGACAAAGGAGAGAGAAACTGAAAGCACAAAATTAAGTAGTAGAAATAAAACTAAGCATTAGCAACATAGAAGATAAAAGTAAATGGATTAGGTAGCTAGGTAAAAGTACCGAGGTTTCCCAACTGTATATACTTTTAAAAATCCAGCTATTGGCTGTTTGGATGGAACTAAAGCACTTAAGTACATGAGACAAAAATAAACACACTAATTAAAATAAAAAGTAAAAAATGAAAAGACGATACCTGACAAACAGGAACCAGGAATGAGAATGGCTGTATTTACAACAGGAAAACAATAGCAACAAACAAAACAACCCCCCCCCCACAAAAAAAAAAAAAAGAAAACAAAAAAACACAACACACACTGTAAGAAAAAAGAACAACTAAAATTCAAGGTAAAGTCAGTGATAAAAGAGAAACAGTTTCTAACAAATCATGAGGCACCTGGGTGGCTTAATTAGTTGAGTGTCTGACTCTTGATTTTGGCTCATGGTTCATGGGATTGAGCCTCACATCAGGCTCTATGCAGACAGTGCAGAGCCTGATTAAGATTCTCTCTTCCCCTCCTCCCACTCACACACACACACACACACTCTCTCTCTCTCTCTCTCAAAATAAATAAATAAACATTTAAAAAAGGACTATATAACAATCTCACATGTATGTATGCAATAAACACAAAATATCTTTGAAACAAATAAAGACAATTAACAGACAAATCCATAATTATGGCAGAAGATTTTGATGTACTTCTTTCAGTAATTGATAGTTTAAGAAGAGAAAAAAAAAAAAAAACAAGGATACCTAAGTTTTTAACTACACAGTTAACAAGACTTATCCAATATATAAATATGATAGTTAATAGAGATATACATAGACACAGATATAGGAATAGATTTATCCTTGTTTTACTAAAAGTAAATATCTGGAGAACTAAATATCTTTAGTGTGAGAGTGTATGTGTGTGTCTATGTGTCTTTGTTTCTGTGTGTATGTAGGGGGAATATGTAACCTTAAATATTTACATTATAAAAGGTTTTATGGAGTATTGCTTGGCAATCAAAAAGAATGAAATCTTGCCATTTGCAACTAGGTGAATGGAATTGGAGGGTATTATGCCAAGTGAAATTAGTCAGTCACAGAAAGACAAAAATCATATGACTTCACTCATATGAAGACTTTAAGAGACAAAACAGATTGACATAAGGGAAGGGGAACAAAAATAATATAAAAACAGGGAGGGGAACAAAACAGAAGAGACTTATAAATATGGGGAACAAACTGAGGGTTACTGGAGGGGTTGTGAGAGGGGGGGATGGGCTAAATGGGTAAGGGACACTAAGGAATCTACTCCTGAAATCATGTTGCACTGTATGCTAACTAACTTGGATGTAAATTTTAAAAAATAAAAAATAAAAATAAAAGAAACAAAAATAAAGAAAACATTTTAAAAGGAAATTTGTGAGTTAATCACCAATCCCAAGAAGTTAGAAAAATATTAATATTAAGTAAATAGAAGGGACAACAAAGAGTAGAAATACATTAAACAAGTAAGATAGAAATCAAGAAATAAACTGTTTTTAAAAAGAACTAATAGGGATGCCTGGGTGGCTCAGTCAGTTGAGCGTCTGACCCTTGAATTCAGCTCAGGTCATGATGCTAGGGTTGTGGGATCGAGCCTCAAGTTGTGCTCCATGTTGAGTGTGGAACTTGCTTAAGATTCACTCTCTGTCCCTCTGTCCCCCTCACCTGCTCATGCTCGCTGTCTCTCTCTAAAATAAAAAAATAAATAAAATAAATAAATAAATAAAATAAAAAAATAAAGATAATTAAGAACTAATAAAATGAACACACCTCAGAGTAATTATTTAGGAAATAAAGAAGATACAAACAAATGTTTATTAGATATGTAAAGGGTTTATAACCTCCAACAGGCATTTTAAAACAAGTGAGACTTTACAGAAGACCATGGGGGAGGGGAAGGAAATAAAAAAAAAAGTTAGAGAGGGAGGGAGCCAAACCATAAGAGACTCTTAAAGACTGAGAATAAACTGAGGGTTGATGGGTGTTGGGAGGGAGGGGAAAGTGGATAATGGGCATTAAGGAGGGCACCTGTTGGGATGAGCACTGGGTGTTGTATGGAAACCAATTTGACAATAAATTTCATATATATTAAAAACAAAAACAAAAACAGGTGAGATTAATATAGACAACTTTATGCCAATAAATTTGGAAATTTAGCCAGAATTAACTTTTTCTAGAAAAATAGAAGCTGGTTCTACACAAAATAGAAAAAATAGACAAGAAAATTGAATCAATATATATTTCTTAAAAATAGACTTTATTGGGGTTCCTGGGTGGCTCAGTAGGTTAAGCATCAGACTTAAGCTCAGGTCATGATTTCACAGCTTGTGGGTTTGAGTCCTCTGTCAGACTCTGTGCTGACAGCTCAGGGACTGCAGCCTGTTTCAGATTCTGTTTCCCTCTCTCTTTCTGCCCCTCCCCTGCTTGTGCTCTCTCTCTCTGTCAAAAAAAAATCAACTTTCAAAAATAGACTTTATTTTTTAGAGCAGTTTTAGGTTCACAGGATAATTGAGTGGAAAATACAGAGATTTTCCCCTATATCCTCTGCCCCCACATTTGTATAACCTCCTCCATTATCAACGTCTCACATCAGAGTGGTACATTTGATACAGTTGATGAACTTACATTAACACATCATTATTACCTAAGTCTATAGTTTCATTTAGGGTTCACTCTTCATATACGTTCTCTGGGTTTGGACAAATGTATAATAACATATATCCACCATTGTGATATCACACAGTAGTTTCACTGCCCTAAACATTTTCTACCCCACCTACTTATCCCTCCCTCACCACAACCCCTGGCAGTTTTGCCTTTTCTGGAATGTCTTATAGTTGGAATCCTACATATGTAGCCTTTTCAAATTGGCCTAGTAATAAGCATTTAAGGTTCCTACATGTCTTTTCATGGCTTGTTAGCTCATTTCTTTTTATTGCTGAATAATTTCCCATTGTCTGGATGTATCACAGTTGATTTATCCAGTCACCTACTGAAAGACATCTTGGTTGCTTCCAAATTTTGGGAATTATGGGTAAAGCTACTACAAACATCCATGTGCAGATTTTTGTGTATTACATACATAAGCTTTCAGCTCCTTTGGGTAAATACCAAGGAGTATGATTGTTGGATTGTGTGGTAAGAGTATGTTTAGTTTTGTAAAAAACTGCCAAACTATAGCCCCAAGTGACTGTACCATTTTGTATTCCCACCATTAATGAGTCAGAGTTTTTCTTGCTCCATATCCTTGTCAGCGTTTGGTGTCAGTGTTCTGGATTTTGGCCATCTAAGAAATGTTTCTCATTTTAATTTGCATTTCCCTAATGACATATGATGCGGAGGAGAATCTTTTCTTATGCTTATTTGACATCTGTATATCTTTGTTGATGTGTCTGTTCAGGTTTCTGGCTCATTTTTTAATTAGGTTGTTTTTTTTTTTTCTCCTTATTGTTGAGTTTCAAGAGTTCTTTGTGTATTTTAGATTATATTCTTTATCAGGTATGTCTTTTTCAAACATTTTCTCCACATCTGAAGCCTGCAATTTCATTTTCTTGGTTAATATGTTTTGAAAAAGAAAGGAAAAGTTGGGTTTTATAGGCAAGTTCCATCTAGTGTATAATGTCAATTATGAATATACATGTATAAATCTTAACTACAATATTAGCTCACTAAATCTAGCAATAATTAAAAATAAATCCTATCAAATTTAGTTTTCTGTTAGAAATATAAGTTTTGTTTAACTTTAGAAAAATCCATTTATATGAATCATCCTATTTACAGAAAGTAGAAAAATTATGTGATCATCTTGGTAAGTGCAGAAAAATCAACTGACAGTGTTTAATACCCACTTGTGAAATAGAATAAAACTTTTGTTTTAAGTTTATTTTTTTGAGAGAGAGAGCACACATGGGCAAGCTGGCTATTGGCAGAGAGAGAGGGAGAGAGAGAGAATCCAAAGCAGACTCCTCACTATCAGCGAGGAGCTCGAACACACAAACCATGAGATCATGACCTGAGCTGAGATCAAAAGTCAGACACTTAATCAACTGAGCCACCAGGCACCCTGAAATAGAATACAACTTAATTTCACTTGATGTAAGGTCTTTACCCATTTAAAGTTGAAACATTTAGAAGTTTCTGTATGTGGAACAAATAAGGATAATCATTGTTATCACATATCTTAACAATGGTATGAATTTAAGTAGTAATGAAAACAAAGGAATAAAACATCAAGTATTAGAAAGGAATAAACTACATTATCATCATTCATAGAATATGCAATTTCTTTACATAAAAAAAAAAAACTTTTAGAGACTACCTAGACAAAATATATTGGATATAAGACAAGTGTAAAAATATTGAATGTATTTCTTTACCCATGTGACAATTAGAAAATGTAATTTAACAAATTTTATTTCCAATATCTGCAAGTGTTTATAAGTGCCAATAAAAATAAATATAAGAAAGACCAAAATAAATGATGAGTTATATCATATTTATATGAAAATTGAATATTGCAAAAATGCCCAATTTTCCCAAACTATTCTATAAATTTAATGTGATTGCAACTGAGGTCTCAACAAGGTCTTAGTGGGAGTGGACAAGTGGATCCTGTAATTTACAATGATGAGTAAAGGGTAGGTGATGCAACATTTAAAAATTTTTTTGGGGGCGCCTGGGTGGCGCAGTCGGTTGAGCGTCCAACTTCAGCCAGGTCACGATCTCGCGGTCCGTGAGTTCGAGCCCCGCGTCAGGCTCTGGGCTGAATGCTCGGAGCCTGGAGCCTGTTTCCAATTCTGTCTCCCTCTCTCTCTGCCCCTCCCCCGTTCATGCTCTGTCTCTCTCTGTCCCAAAAATAAATAAAAAACGTTGAAAAAAAATTTTTTTTTAATTTTTTTTAAGTTTATTTATTTTGAGAAAGAGAGATAGTGAGTTGTGGAGGGGCAGGGAGGAAGGGAGAGAGAATCCCAAGCAGGCAGTACAGAGCCTGATGCAGGGCTCAAACCCAATAACCATGAGATCATGACCTGAGCTGAAGTCAGATACTTAATAGACTGAGCCACCCAGGTGCCCCAGTGATACAATGTTTAAACAAAAGAACAAAGTTGGGAGACTTACTCTGCCAAATACCAACATTTCATTATGTTGTAGTGATTAAGATGATATTGTACTAGGTCAGAGATAGTCATATAATTCAAGGAAGAAAATAGGGAGCTCAGAAACTTGATACATACTGTAATAACATTTTCTTATTTATAACATGGTTATAATACATCCAATGTTACATTCAATTATTATAATAACATCCATGTTACATGCCACTTAACATGTAAATTGGCGGATAAAGAACAGATTGAATATATTGCTCTGGAAGCTTCCAGCTGATGCCCAGATATCTGTCCCCTGGGATCTCTGACAGGTAGAAATGGCCATAAAATTTCAGTTTTGCTCAAGACTTTTTGTTCACAGACTGTGATTGGCCACATTGCTGGTAGTAGACCTTTAACATTTTAGAGTAAAATGCAGAACTAAAAGTATCCCGAAAAAGGACTTACTACTCTTTTTTTTTTTTTTTTTTTATATAATTTATTGTCAAGTTGGCTAACATACAGTGTATGCAGTGTGCTCTTGGTTTTGGGGGTAGATTCCAATGATTCATCGCTTACATGCAACACCCAGTGTTCATCCCAACAAGTGCCCTCCTCAATGCCCATCACCCATTTTTCCCTCTCTCCTACCTCCCCATCACCCCTCAGTTTGTTTCCTGTATTTAAGAGTCTCATATTACTCTCTTTTGAAAAAAAAATCATCTATTCTAAACAGACTGTTTTCCCCTCTGAAATCTAAACATACTTTATATCAGAGATGTCTTAACATGTAATTGATAGCTTTTTTAAAAAAGAGATTTAAAATAAATGATACCTTGATCCACTGTCTTTTGAGATAAATTGGCTCTCTGTTTCTTCCCCCTTTACTTTTTTTCCTTCCAATGTTTTTATTTTATTTTTTAAAAAATTTTATTGAGATATAATTGACCTATAACCGTATGTAAGTTTACTGTGTGCAATGTATTGATACAAATATATATTGCAATTTAATTACCACTGTAACATTAGCTAATACTTCTATCACATCACATAATCATTATTTCATTTTGTGGTAAGAACAGTTGAGATCATTTTTCATCTCTTCTGCTTTTCCGTCCTTCTTTCAAGGACAATGTGAGCTCAGAGGGAATGGGGCGGATTGTACATGAATCCTTATTCATTAGAGTCTTCATGAACCCACATACCTAGTGCCTACCCTCTTTGGTACAGCAGGGTGACCCTGGATTTTTTTTCCTCTTTCTTTCAGAATTACCTGCATGTAGAATCATAGTTTAGTGAGTATGTGGCCTGTTGGGAGTTGGCTTTCTTGGCTTTCTTGATGGCTGGTCACCCTGTTCTTCTCTCTCAGGGCACTGACAGCCAGACTCCAGGACCAAAGGATTCTGGGGGTGGCATGTTCAGTTTCTTTTCCCTGGCTTGAGGCTGAGCTCCTCCATGCTCCCCAGTGGGGGTCACTGCTGTAGGGCAGGCTAAGCAGGAGGCTGCACTGAGCTGGGTTCAGAGGTTCTGCTTCCCAGGCCAGGAGTCAGGGGTGGAACTAGGCACAGAGCAAGCCCTAGGGAATGGAAAACAGGAAGAAATCTAATCCCAGACCTCCAGGGTTCACCTCTGCTGGCCCGTGCCTTCAATGGCTTCTGAAAGCACAGCTTGTAATTAATTCCATAAGCATTGATTGACTCCTGGATCCTGCAGTCATAGCCACCCACAGTTTGCTCTCAAGCCTCCATGCTAGCCTTTGCTGCTGAGGCAAGTGCTAAGATAAAGTGTTGGGGCAATACCTCACTCACCTCAGGGTCCAGACAAACCACACCTTCATGACGTTTCCCTCTGTCTAGTTAACCTCCAGATATGTGATCAGATCATGCCTTCTGTTGGGGATATAGCAACTTTCCTTTCCACCTGCTGGAGTTCTGCCCATCTTTAGAGCATATCCAGATGCCCTTTCTTCCTGACCACCCCACTAAGGACATAGGGCCTGAACCCTGAATATTTAGGCTAAATATCCCTCCTGTCCATGGTCACTTTGCAATGGCCAAGGCCCATTGCCCTTGTTGCCCCATCAGTGGTGGGGGGGGGGGGGGAGGAGCCTGTCTGCCCTTCGCTGGCTGGACAAGGACCCAGGCAGCTAGAGAGAGGAGCCCTCAAAGGTAATGAAGGGGCCATGTACCTAAGTTGTCAAGAACTCTGTGAGCACATCGTGTTCTAATATATATTAGTATATATATTCAAACTGTTTAATACAGAAAGGTTCACATGCACAACAGAGCAGAAAGAGGAATAAACTGAGTCCTTGGACCCATCCCAACCCATGGTTATCAGTTTCTGCTGGCTTCAAGGCTGTGTTACCACATGGCCTCATGGTCACTATCTGCTGCCCCCCCCCCCCCATTGTACATCACTGAATGCACATAGTGCTGGGCCGGAAGCCAAACAGCACTGACACTGTCACCTCCTGTGTCACTGCAGTGGTTTCGGGTACTCATGTTTCATAGGGACTTCATTACCTGCCTTGGAGAGCTGTTTTCAGACTCCGTTTTTAGCAATAGGGCCCTTTTTCAAACTTTATCTCCAGTTATCATGGCCAAAACAGATAAAGTGGTATTAACATACAATTATTACAGGAGTTTACTTTTATATCATTTATATATAAAATGGAAAAGAATTATAAAACTGCCAAAAGAATATAAAGATTTGAATTTTGATAATGATGACAGAGTTACAATTCTGTTTGTCTTCAATATTCTATTTTGGTTGGACCGCATTTAAAAATCAGTGAGTCACGTAGGTAAACTGTTGGCTAATGGAAACAGATTTTTATCTTGATTTTACTCATTTGTCTTGTGATCTCAAGAGTCTTCAATTAAAATTGATCCAAATGTATGGAGGAAGAGCTTGGAGGAATTTTTTTTTTTTTCCTTCCAGAATTGAGTCACTGATCTAACAGATGATCACAGTCTTTGTTATAAATGTAAAAATCAGGGAAGAAACCCAAGCTTAAAATAAGCAAAACTATGTATCCTCTGTCATGAATCGCACAGTGCTCTCAGTTGTAGCTACAGAGGTGGAAACATGTGCTGGTTCTGAGCTGGAATTGTAGGCTCAAATGTGAAGTTTTAAAAAGAGCAGTGCAAAACTAAAGTCTTACTGGGTAACTCATTCACAAGAGGTTTATAAATACAGCATAACCATGCCAAGAGAAGTTTTAGCTTAAACTTCCACGAAAAAAGGAGTTAAATGGGCCACATGCATTAATCCACTGGTAGGTAGTCTATTCTGAAGAGTTAAAATTTTGTAAAAATTTGAGAGGGTTTGGACTTTTATTAGCATTTTAAAATACAAGGAAATGAGATGTTGGAATAAACATTTACAGAAACTCCAAAGCACATCCACAGAATCTCACGGTTCCTGAGAACTCAGTTTGAAAATCATGATATGATATAAAGTGATTTTGTGAAGGTCCACATTTTCAGCTATTTTGTGCCTAGTCCCTGTTTATCATGTGATTCATTGAGACAGTCGGGTACAGACCACAGTCAAGCAAAGAATAGTTGCACCTTGAGCCTGCCCCCTCCTCCTTCTCCCTTTGTGTGTGCTCAGAGTTAAGGAGGTGGGTGTGTCCTTCATCTCAAAGGATTATCCTTTTGTGGTGGCTTAGTCTCCCTCTCTTCCTTCCTCCTCTGCACATCATCACATTTTTGTTTCATATTCACACCCTGACTTTTTTTGTACAGTGTTTTCCGCAGAGTTTGTGGTTGACATTTCTTTTTCTTATTACAGTGATTTTTTTTAATGTGTCTTTAATAGAATCTGTGGTGTTTTCCAGCTTATTTCTTCTCTCCATTGCTCTGAATCTACTTGAGTCTCTTCAGAGACACCTCATATCTTGCTGTAATGTGTAAACACACCCCCTCTGTGCCTTTTCTAGGTCCACTGCACAGCTCATCATGGAAATCCATTTTCTTGATCCCTAGTTTTATTTATTTATTTATTTATTTATTTATTTATTTAATAATTTTTTATTTAAAAAATTTTAATGTTTATTTTTGAGAGAGGGAAAGGGCAGAGAGAGGGGGAGACACCGAAACTGAAGCAGGGTCCAGGCTCTGAGCTGTCAGCACAGAGACTGATGTGGGGTTCGAACTCACAAACCGTGAGATCATGACCTGAGCTGAAGTCAGACACTCAACCAACTGAGCCACCCAGGCACCCCAATTTATTTATTTATTTAAATGTTTATTTATTTATTTTGAGAGAGAGAGCGTATACACGAGCAGGGAAGGGGTAGAGAGAGGGTGAGAGAATCCCAAGCAGGCTCCACTCTGTCGGCGCAGAGCCCCAGAGCCATGGGACCAGATCTTGAGCCATGTTATCAGGACCTGAGCTGAAATCCAGAATCGGACACTTAACCCTCTGAACCACCCACCTGCCCTCACACTTAGTTTTAGTTCAAAAGTTTATTTCTTCTTTTTCAGTATTCACCCTCATTTTCCTAGAGCTCATCCTCAAGTCTAGCACGTGGGACACAAGCTCTGTAAGGCCTTTAATGTTCTTGAAGGTGCCTCTCTTTGCCTTCATGCTTGACTGGTTTCTTTCAGCCCTAGAATTTCTCTGTGTGATTTCTTTGGCCCCTCCCTCCCACCCATTGCCCCTGTTGTTTCTCCAGCAGCTGTTGAGTGAGTTCTCCTGGCCTTGTACTCTGAAGGCCCTCTTCATCAATGTCTCACATTTCATCTTTGTGATTCTTATCAGCCAGACCTCTTACCTGTCTATAAACATTTATTTCATAAGTCAAAATTTAATTTTCGTATTGCTATGTTTTACTAAATGCAATATCCTCTTGAATTTCTGTGAGGATATTACTTTTTTAAGGAGAAAATTTTTTTTGTTCCTTTTGTTCACTTCTTCTTCTTGGATCTTTTCTGTGTCTTTAATTGTGTCTCTCATGCTGAGTGCTGTCCTCAAATATGTTGTGACTCTGAGTTTCCCTTTCAGAGGACCTCGGGATTAGAAAAGGCTGCCCCAGCCTCTGCAGAAGTATGCAGCCTTACTACAGGTCCCCAGTTGCTAAAAGGAGAGGAACTTAACTCCTTGGTGCTAGCATTTTGACCCAGCTGCCTGTATTTTCTTGAGGGAGTTCTGTTTCTTTTTATTTAAGGATAGCCAGGATTTGTTTTAATGAGGTATGCTAAGAGATGCAGACACAGAAGTAGCTGTCACGGAGGAAGCAGTTTTTATTCACAGTTCCCTAGAAACAGGAGGCATAGCACACCATGCAGACCCACACAAGAAAACACCGGGGTGGGTCAGGAGGCAGAGGGAGTGAAGGGGGAACATGGGCAAGAGCCTTTGTTGTGGTTTCCATGGAATGGAACTGGTGAGGCAGGATGAGCAGAGTTAAGATTGGCCAGTGTGAATAATTTCAGTGGGCTCTGGGCGATAGGGGCTGTCCCTAGCTGTCTGGTACCTGGCCCTCTGGTTATTAGGGCAGAGGGACAGAAGCCTAGAATATGAAACCCTGATAAAGGAGGTGGCTGGGGTGTGGGCTCTGGATTTGATGGTTTGCATTTGAGGGATACACTGGTGAACAAGTTGTCTGCTATCTCTGGGAACTGGCTAACCTGGGAGCGGAAGGGGGGCACACTTCATCCAGGGTCAGCAAAGTATCATAATACAGAAAATAAAAGACATGGATAATAAGGGCTGTTGACTTTAATTGTTGTTCTTTCTTCCTGTTTTGTGTCTTCTTCCCATCCCCTTTATAGAATTTGTTAAGTGCTGGCTGCAGGAGTTTCTGAACATGGGCAGGGAGGGGGCTGGGGAGGATCTATCTAAAACTTATACCTAATTCTTCTCTCTCCACCTGCCCACATTCCCGTCATTGCTGTTCATGGCGCCCAGTATGCCTCTGGGCTCTGCCCATGCCTGGCAACCTCCTGCACTTGCAGCTTCAGTCATTCAAGATGTATTGGATAAGCATCAACCAAGCATTGGGCACATTCAGGAGACTGGAACTAGAGCTTTGAGGACAGTGGATCAAAATCCATGCCTGCATGGGGCTGTCAATGGCAGAGAGCTTCTACCCTACAGATAGATAGAAATTTCTCATCTGCTCCTGTCCTATGAAATTGTCTTCAGGATTGACTTTTGCTAAGAACTTTGTTTTATATGCATATGAAAATCACAGTTCATATGAAATGAGGGGGTGGTGGTGGACATTGGCCTCTACCAACCTCTGCTCTGAGATCTCCCAGGCAGGCTGTGAATGGTGGCATGACCCAAGCGCGAAGAGTAGCACCTGCCAGAGCTATTCCAGCACAGTCACGACAGACCTAAGGGCATGGGAAACCCACTGCCTGGCAGTGCTGACTCATGAAATCCTTTTTGTGTTTCTAGTGCTGATGAGCGATTTGATGCCACATTCCACACCAACGTGTTAGTTAATTCTTCTGGGCATTGCCAGTACCTCCCTCCAGGTAAGATCCACTTCCTTTGTCCTCCTGTAGTTAGACAATTTCGGCATGTTTGGGGTGCTAATCCCCCAATGGTTGCTCACACTAGTGGTGGGCCTCCTTTGCCTCATTCACAACCACCCCTTCCTGTTTTCTTCCCTGTGTGCTTGCATGTATTTCCTGAACTTGATGATGCCATCTTTCCCTTTTTTTTGTCTTGGGGTCATGGCTCAAACTGTCTTTGGTGGCATGTGTCATATGTTCTTATTGTGTGCCTCATGTTCTTTAAATTGAATCCACAGTGAATGTAAGTCCCCCTTGTCAGGTCATTTTCAGTTCTCCTTAAAACCTGCAAGCTGGGCAACCCTGGCCATTCTCTCCACCCATTTCAGCTCACCATTTCCCCTCCCACCAGACTGCGTATCTTGGCAGGTGCTGCTCTTCAGGTGTTGGGGCGAGATGGTGGACTTGCTGGCTTCTTGAGTGTGTGTGTTACAGAGGACTTGGGTGTTGGGTATAAGAACAAGTGATTTCAAAGCGGGGCTCATCAATGACTTATTCCTAACTGAGCTTCTCTTCTCCTTCCCAACCAGTTGATGGTTAACTGCTTCCTGGGATTGGTTTTTTTCCCAAAAGCCCATCATTTCTGTCAATTCACTGGGCCCTGGGCTGTTCACTGAATAATATAGAGCATGAGGACCCTGGGTTTTAATGCTTTGAGGCATGTAGGTATTAACAGAGTTTTAGAAATCTTTGAGATGATTTTTTACATGTTCTTTCCAGGATTATTTCCCCACTGCAACCATTTAACTTCCTGCTCCCAGGCAATCTGCAACCACCCCCCACCTCACCACCAACACACACACACACACACACACACACCATACCCACACACCTACCACTCCCTGCACAACACATACATGCATACACATTACACACCACCTACCAGAAAATGTCCAGAGTTGCCCAGATTGCAGGTTTTAAGGAGAACGGGAAATGACCTGACAAGGGGGACTTGCATTCACTGTGGATTAAATTTATAGAACATGTGGCACACAAAACACCCCACATATATACCTGCCCCATACACGTACATGCACCACACCACCCCCCGCATACACACACACACCTACACCACACACACACCTACACACACCACACCACCCCCTACATACACACATGCCACACTATACCCACATACCTACCACCCCCAACACAACACACACACACACACACACACACACACACACACACACATACATTATACACCATACACATACCACAAACCCCACATATACACCCCACACACATACCTCCCTCACACATACCCACACACCAACAACACACCCCCCCACATACACACACTGTACACCACACATATACCTTCTTATTCATTTCACAGCACAGCAAAGCTGGCCTTGCCTCCTGAGTTGTTGCTTAAATGCTCTTCCTCCTTAGTGGAGGATAAGCATCCCATGGGCAGATTCCATGTTTATACACCTTAGAACCACCACTAATCAACCAGGTACCTGTCCATAAATGAATGTGTAAGTGATTAAATCCATCAAAGGCAGGTAACTCTCAATAATGTTTGTACAGACTGAAGAGCTATAGATTTTCAGGTTTTCTGTCTTAAAGCACGGGCTTCCATTTTACTTTCCCCAGTTCCTTCACCCCTCCCCCAGCCCAAGCAGGCTTTCCACCTAACAGTAGGCCCCTTGGAGACTGAAGCTATGGGATGAGCCTTCCATCACATGCACAGACATTCTTTTTCACCAGGCTGTGAGTTGCAGCTTTTATTATGAGGGCTATTTTAGAAAACTATCTCCAGTAGTCATCAGTATACAAGAATATGGTGTTACAGATTGTTTTGAAGGCTGAAGCTATTTTCAGCTACAAGAAGCAGTACTCCTGAGCCCCAAGCTGCCTGTGTGCAATAGCCCCCTCTGGGGCTTCATTCCTGTGTCCCAGCCTCCATGGCCCCAGGAGCCTGGTAAGGACAGGCATGTTGTGCTGTGAGTGTGGGAGTCTTCCATACATTGGCAGGAGAAGTTTGGAGCTTTCTGGCCTGGGGCAGCAAGACTGTGCCCTGGGGGTCATGTAGAACAGATCTGGGATGATGTTCTGTTCATATAATGAAGCACAGGCAAAAAAAAAAAAATGTTTTGGGTACAAGATTTGAAATAGAGACTTGCTTATGAAATTACCTTCTTTTCTATTTCATATTTTTATAACAGCTTTATTGAAGTATAATTTATATATCATACAATTCACTGCTTTTAACTGCATAATTCAATGATTTTTAGTGAATTCACAGAGTTGTACAGCCTTTACCACAATCTAGTGTTAGGACATTATTTTTTTAAGGTTATTTATTTTGAGAGTGAAAGTGCAAGCAAGGGAGGGGCAGAGAGAGAGGGAGAGAGACACTCCCACACAGACCCCGAGCTATCAGCGTGTAGAGCCAATATGAGGGTCCATCTTATGAACCATGAGATCATGACCTGAGCTGCAACCAAGAGTCAGACGCTTAACTGACTAACCCACCCAGGTGCTCCTAGAACATTTTTTATCACCCTGAAAAGATCCTTTGTGCTGGTCTGCAGTTAATCCCCATACTCACTGCCAGCCTCAGGCCACCATTGATCTGCTTTCTGTCACTAGAGATTTTCTTTCTCTGGCCATTTCATAGAAATGGAATAATTCAGTTATAGACTTACATTTTCTACAGGCAATGTAGGTTTGAAGGGATCTAGCCCATTAATGGGAGGGCAGTGTCTGTATTGACTTCCAGATGCCCATGAACATTGGGTGTAACACTGAACATCATATTTAAAGAGACTTGAGGGGACAGGAAGTTATTACCCTCTCCTAACTTGGTTGTGGGGTGAGGGTTGTGTTTGCAAGGCTGTTACATCCCTTCCTCCATTCATTCTTTTTTAAATTTAGTAGCAGAAATGTACAGAGCTGACTCTGTCCGCAGGGATAGAGGCACCCTTAGTTACCTCTTTGTGCCTTCTCTTGCCTTCTGGCCTTTCTCTGGGCAGGGAGGAGTACATGGGCATAAATTGCTAGAAGGGTTTATCTGATCTCCTCTCTGACCTGGAAGAAATTCACTCCCAACTTGTCTTAGCTTGGACTTACTCTTTTTCTTTGTTTTTATTTTAATTTTTTTTACATTTATTTATTTTTGATAGAGAGAGACAGAGCACAAGTAGGGAAGGGGCAGAGAGAGAAGGAGACACAGAATCTGAACCAGGCTCCAGGCTCTGAGCTGTCAGCCCAGAGCCCGACATGGGGCTCGAACTCACAAACAGTGAGATCATGACCTGAGCCGAAGTCAGACGCCCAACGGACTGAGCCACCCAGGTGCCCCTGGAATCACTCGTTTCAATGGAAACTGTCACTTGTGCCCAAGCGCTATGCCTTCAATTTAAACTTACCAGTCTTTGTTCTGTTCGTAATCTAGAATTTAAACTAGTTAAAATTATTCCCTACATACATTTCTAGATAACGAAGTATTTTCTCAATTTTTAACATAAGGAAAATGCCCACGCTGCGCCCCGCCCCCCCACCAAACAGAGACACACAAACACACACAGACACAGACACACATATTCTTTCATATTCATATCCCTTTCATATTCTGCTTCTAAATAAACCCTTTGTCATTTTTATCAATTTCTCTGGGATTTTTTTCTATTCTTCTTTCTTATTATTTAGAGATTGAAGATACACAGGCATGACAAGTTTACAGAACTTCTAATTCTTTGCACAGAAATCCCTCAGAACAGTCTTCGATGGAGCATAAAGGTGTTGTCTTTGAATTAAAAAAAAAAAAAAAAAAAAAAAAAAAAACAAGAAAGCTTCACCCAAGTTTTCTTTCTAGACATCTCCCAAAAATGTCCAAGCTTATTCTGGACAGGTCTAGCTGTAGTTTGGAGGAGCAGGGGCTGAATGCTTCTCTACTCACCCCTAGTCTAGATGCCCAGAAGCTTACGTCACCTCCTCTCGAAGGGAACACAGGTGGGTCAGAACAATGTGTGCATGAGGCCCTCCTTAAAAAGACGTGCTGAAATCATAAGTAATGTATTGTATAACTCGTCAGCCCTTTCCTAGGCCATGAAAAATAGGCACTGCATATTATGAACAGCATATTGAGGATCGAAATCAAAGGATTGCTCTGTATGTATTTATTTATTTGAATTATTTATATTTTAAATTTAAAAATATATTTTTTATATTTAAAAATTTTTAAACATTAATATATTTATTTTTGAAGGAGAGAGAGAGAGCATTGCGGGGGAGGGGCAGAGAGAGAGGGAGACACAGAATCTGAAGCAAGCTCCAGACTCTGAACTGTCAGCATAGAGCTCAATGCAAGGGTTTGAACTCATGAACCGCGAGTTCATGACCTGAGTTGAAGTCAGACACTTAACTGACTGAGCAACCCAGGCGCCCCTGTATTTTTTTGTATTTTAAAATATATTATTTATATTTTAATTTTTGTCCAGCTTCATTGAAGTACAGTTGGCAAATGAAAATGTAATGAGGTGTACAACATGATGACAACGTACATATACATTGTAAAATGATTTCCACAATCAAGTTAACATATCTATCCCCTCACATGGCTGAGTTTGGTTTTGCTTTCCATGAGAATGTTTAAGATCCACTCTCTTAGCAAATTTCAAGTATACGGTATTTTTAACTAGAGTCAGCATGTAGTACATTTGAGCCTTAGAACTTACTCATCTTGTAACTGAAAGATTGTCCCCTTTGACCAACCCCTCTCCGTTTCCCCACCACCCCCACCTCCTGGCATTTCAACACTTCTGTGAGTTTGGTTGCTTCCTTTTTTTTTTTTTTTTTTTTTCAAAATCTACATATGAGATCACATAGTATTTGTCTTTGGTTTATTTCACTTGGCACAGTGCTCTCCAGCTTCACCCATGTTATTGCAAATGACAGGATTTCCATCTTATTTTAAGGCTGAATAGTATTATCCATTGTGTGTGTGTGTGTGCGTGAGAGAGAGAGAGAGAGAGAGATTTGATAATCTTTGCCTTTATTTATTTGTCCATCAATGAATACTTAGGTTGATTCTGTGTCTTGGCTATTGCAAATGATGCTGTAATGAACACGATGAACATGGGAGTGAAGATATCTCTTCCAAGTAATGATTTTGTTTCCTTCAGATATATACCCAAAAGTGGGGTCACTGGATCATATAGTAGTTCTATTTTTAATTTTTTTAGGAATCTCCATATAGTGTTCTTAATGACTGCACCAGTTTACATTCCCACCAACAGTGTGAGATGCTGTGTATTTAAAGCAGTCACCTTCCATTTTAGTCACCTTCCATTTCAGTTTTTCTGGCCGTTTTCATTGTCCACGTAGGCATATTCAAGAGCTCCTGTTACATTGATGTGCGCTGGTTCCCCTTTGATGTGCAGCAGTGCAAACTCAAGTTTGGGTCCTGGTCCTACGGAGGGTGGTCCTTGGATCTACAGATGCAAGAGGCGGATATCAGCGGCTATATCCCAAACGGAGAGTGGGACCTTGTGGGTAAGTCTAGCAAAGACATGAGACCAGTGGCCTTGTAGAAAGCCACTTTATTCCTGTGCTGACTTTAAAAGTTTGGGATTTTCCACTCTGCTTTTCAGTGTGAACATTTATTGAACCCTGCAGCAATCTCTGTAATTTACTGAGAGCTATACAATGAGAACAACAACCAAAAAAAAAAAAAAAAAAAAAAAAAACAATTAGAAAATTCAATGCTTTCCATGAAAAGTATGTAGTTAAACAAGTCAGTGCTAGTAAAGGCATCTCTATATTAGAATCTGCTCCATTCCTAAAATCAGGCTGGACAGTAAATTGCAATTCGTGGGAAACTATATTTGATGATTTTAAATAGAAAAACAATAATTACATTTATAATGGTGTAAAGCTTATAATGTATTATTTATAATCCTGGTGTCTTAGTCCCTTCAGGCTGCTATAATGGAATACCATAGACTGGGTGGCTTATAAACAATAGAAATTTATTTCTCACAGTTCTGAAGGCTAGAAGTTTAAGATCAAGGCACTGGCAGATCTGGTGTCTGCTGAGGGCCTGCTTCCTGATTCATAGATGGCTGTCTTCTGGCTGTGTTCTTACATAGAAAAGACTAGGGAGTTTTCTGGGCCTCTTTGAATAAACAAATAGTTTATTCAAACACTGATTATCCAGGTTTTTAGCACTCAACAAACCCCATGGTCATTTGTGTGATATGCTCATTAAAATAAACAAGCAGGGTAATTTTATTCAGACAATGGTTCTTTCCCACCCCCTGCTAATGGAGGAATCCCAGGCAAGCGGAGTGAGAAGTTCTATGAGTGCTGCAAAGAGCCGTACCCAGACGTCACCTTCACAGTGACCATTCGCCGCAGGACCCTCTACTATGGCCTCAACCTGCTCATCCCCTGTGTGCTCATCTCTGCGCTGGCCCTCCTCGTCTTCTTGCTCCCTGCAGATTCTGGGGAGAAAATATCCCTGGGTAAGTGTCCTGATCTTGGGTGGGAGTCTGCAACAGGACAGGAGGCCTTGCCTCCAGGTCAGTGCTGTAGGGATCACTGTGGACAGTGCAGGACTTGTCACGGCTCTGGGTGCAGAGATGTTGCAGAGCCTTCTTGGTGCATCACACACTGACCTGCCAGCCCAGGGCATCTTCCCGACACCACAGGCTCCTGATCTAGGCTCCATGCTGGATGTCCATGCCCTCCTGAGAATCTGAAGGATCCTGTGATCCTGCATAGAATATAAAAATGCCCAGGGAGAGACTACTGAGTTCTGTCCTGAGGGGCCTTGCTTTCTCCTCTCCTGCCACCCAATCCTGTTCCTTGGTAGCAACTGACCAGCATTTGTTATGGACAGGGAACAGTTTAGTCTAGTACCAGTTTGCATCTGTATATTGCTGTCCACAGGGTGATTCCTTAAGATCCAATACAAAGATAAGAAAACTAAGATTTGGAATGGTGAGATGAATTTCTCAACATCTTAAAGAGTTACCAAGGCCATATTTAGTACATGTAGAAATCATCCTCAAACCCGTATCTTAAGTGCAAGGCTCAGACACGTTAAGTGACTTATCGAAGTAAATAGCAGTCAAGACCAAAAGCCAGGTCTTTGGATAGCATGTTTTTTTGTTTTTGTTTTGTTTTGTTTTGTCATGCTATATGAAACTACCTCTAGATCCTAGTGTAATAAAGAAAACGAGACATACTTGTGTTGAGTTCCGTAATTCATTTTGTATTGTTGTTCTAAAATTCTGGCTCCTAAACTTATCTCTATCTAGGACTCTGGTAAATGATGAGAAGTCCCCAGAAAAAATGGCCATGCCTATATGTACAGAGAATTCTGCATCTAGTTTCAGGATGTCACTGACCCCTCCCCCATACCTCTGTAGTTATTTGAATGTCAGGTTAGGCACAGTTAAGTGGAATTGAGTCCCTATAATCTGTTCTATCTCAGGCACCTTTGTGTTTATGTTTCAGGGATAACAGTTTTACTCTCTCTTACTGTCTTCATGTTGCTGGTGGCTGAGATCATGCCTGCGACATCTGACTCAGTGCCCTTGATAGGTAAGCAAGTGTTGGGCCTCTCTTGAAGACACAGACTTAGAGAGTACCCAGGATTTCCTAGCATGGAAACAGAGCATAAATCTGTCCTCCGTGCCCTGAAGAGCCCCCAATCCTCTTTGCCATAAGGAGTGACTGTACCTATAGTGACTATATACCTATAGTGACTATAACTATACCTTGAGTCATTGTTTTTCCACAAATTCTTTGCCAAAATGTAAGGATCTCACATTTTAACTCTTAGCCGTTGTTTCCTGAGATACCTCAATGTCTCTGTATAAAGTTAAAGCTTGTGAGGAAATGTAAACAGGACAAATATATTTATATTTTGGCCAAGACAGATGTAAGGCATGACTTTCTGCCTAGGGCAGGATGGCAGAAATAGAAGACAGCATCACTTGTTGCTACACCCCTCCCTGGATTGGAATAAGCAGGAACATGCAAAGGGGTGCTCAGTGGTCTAGTGGTTAGGATTGGTACTCTCACCAATAGCCAGGGTTCCATTCCTGGTTAGGGAATCAGACCTCCAGCCAGTTTTGAGAATGGGAAGCAAACGTTCTGACAGTGGATATTAGGTTTAATATAAGAATCCCTACTCTAGTTTGGTGATGGAGATCAGAAACAGGAAAGGAGTCTATGATTATTCCTGTTGACCCATGCCACCTGAGGGCTGCCATATGTGGTTAATTAGGGAGGACAGGAGTAGGGGAGCTTATATGGATACTCCCAGGCTTCACAAACTAAGAAGCCAAGGCTCATCTTTGTGGAGTTCCCTTAATGTGTAATAGTTTGGCCAGAGAGAGTAATTGTTGGTATGAAAAGCCTTTGTGGGTTTTCCTAGTTCTCTCAGTACCATCCAGACAGCAAGGAACCATGTTTCAACTTGAGGGTCTGACCCCATTATTTCTACCTTCCAACACAATACTTTCAATAGAGACTTTCAGCAGAAAGCACTCCCTGTGGGGCAGTTGGCAGAAACTGCCTTGACTGATGAACCAATGGGGAAAAAGCATGGTTGATGCATAGCCTATTTCTAGAAAGATGTGATGCTGTTGGCCTCTGACCTCTGTTGTTGAGACTTCAGCTGTGGGATCCTTTGACCATGGACACCTCCACAAGTCATTGTATTAGTCTTCTAGGGAGACCACAATAAAATTTCACAGACTGGGTGGCCTACACAACATAAATATATTTGCTTACAGTTCTGGGGGTTTGGAAGTTCAAGATCAAGATGCCAGAAGGTTTGAGATCTTCTGAAGCCTCTCTGCTTTACTTGCAGATGACCCCCTTCTTGCTGTGTCCTCACATTGGTCTTGCTGGGTGCATCCTTGGTACCCCTTTGTAGGTCCAAATTTCCCATTCTTATAAGGACACCAGTCATAATGAATCAGATCCCACTCTAAGGACCCCATTTTAACTTAATCACCTCTTTAAAAGGACAGTCTTCAAATACAGTCACAATCTGAGGTACCACGGGTTAGGGCTTCCACATATAAATTTAAGGAGGCCACAGTTCAGCCCATACCAGTAAGAGTTTTGTTTACTACCCTTCCCTTTCTTAGAAATCCCTGATGCTAACTTTAAGCCTCAAATGTCCATCTCTGGCAACTCCTAACCAAGGTACCTCTTGGTCTCCACAGTGGGGCAGTGAGTTCCTTCCTGCCTGGAGAGAAGGAAGTGTTCTTAACCAGGTGTGTGGTCACACACTTAGCCTCTGCACCAGAATGTCTTCTGCTTAGACCTCACCCCCCTTGAGCTGAAAGCCACACCAAAGTTCTAATAATCAGAGTTGCTGATCAAGGAATGTCTTCCTTGTGTCAGACTTTCTCCTAGATCCTGGGCTCATATAATTGCTAATTCTTGCACCAACCTTGCAAAGAATGCACTGCTTGCTATCCCTGTTATACTGGTGAATAACCTAAAGCCCAAACAGGCTGAGTAGCCTGTGTAAACTCACAGATGGCAGCCACTGGATGGGGGCAGGGGGTTGGGGGAGGGCTGTTTTGGATGCTCCATGTTGCTTCTCCTTGGGGCCAAGATGGAGAAACCCATTCTTGCCCATCAGAGCTGAAGCTAATGTTCTCCTGGAAAGTCACTGCCTTCCACATCTTCCTCACACAACTGGCACCTCCTCCTATCTCTCATTAGATGGGGCCAGACTCATTTTCTTAACTTTTTTGTTTTTAAATGTTTATTTATTTATTTTGACAGAGAGAGAATGAGCAGGGGAGGGGCAGAGACAGAGGGAGAGACAGAATCCCAAGCAGGCTCCCCACTGTCAGTGCAGAGCCTGATGCGGGTTTTGAACTCATAAATCATGAACTGAGCTGAAATCAAGAGTCAGATGCTTAACCAACTGAGCTACCGGGTGCCCCAGCCTCGTTTTCTCCACTAATACTAGCTATCCAGGCCTCATAAGACAGCCGGTGATGCCCAGGTTTGCCCTTGTTCCATCCCCACCCCCAGCACGTTCACAGCCTGTAGTCATCCCTGTGGTGAGCACACCCTCACCACCCAAGTGTTTTCAGTTCCGTGACAGTCCACATCCTTTATCCTGGGAACGATCATTTCAGCAACTGGTGAGGCTCTGTTAACCCTCAATGAAGGAGGCAATGGACGGAGTTCAAAACAGTGTAGTTAGGTAGGCCAGGCTGCTTTCGTGGACAGGAAACCAGGTCTCTGTGCTCTGGGCTGGCCTCTGCCTGCCAGGAATGTGGGCAGGAGTCTGCAGGCCTGGAGGTGGCCCTGCCCTGCTCTTGGCTTCACCATCCAGCCCCAGGCAATCAGTCACCGCCGTCTGGGTCTGCCTGCCACCCTGTGATAATTGTGCCATGGAGGCCCCGGGTCTCACCCTGTGTCTCTTGTCTCTGCAGCCCAGTACTTTGCCAGCACCATGATCATCGTGGGCCTCTCTGTGGTCGTGACAGTGATTGTGCTGCAGTATCACCACCACGACCCCGATGGCGGCAAGATGCCCAAGTGGGTGCGTTCCTCCTGTGCTTCACCACAGGGAGTCAGGGCTTCTCCCCAAGGGAGGCTCTAGGAATGATTTATTTATCTGAAAAATCCCACACACAGCCCAGCATTCCTAAACAGCACCCCACCCATCTACATTATTGCATGGTCTATATGTAGAGGACAGTTCTGGTGAGCATGCTCTTAGGCTCCCATGGCATTGTTCTTACAATTGGACATTCCGGAAGAGGGCTCACACACAGACTGCTCTGTACATTTTGCTACCATAGTGTTTGTGAAACTACTTTTTGCATGTACACCACAGAGAACTGTGCAGTGGTTGGAAGCAACAGACAAGATAAGCACACAGCCATGTGGTTGGATCTTCCAAACAGAATGAGGAGTAAAAGGGTAAGAAAGAGTGAGCCATGTAATAACCTGCATAGTCAATATATGTAGGAATGTAAACTTACCACAGGCCTATAAAATAAAGGTTAGTAGTTACCAGTGGGGAAGGGAGTATAGGATGAAAGCTAAAGGATGAAAACCAAATGATTGAATACAACAGCCTGTTGTGTCAGCCAGAGCATGCCACACCTTACCAGCACCTGCTTAGCACCGGCATGCAGGCTGATGCTTACCTAGTCACATGCTGTGCTCCTTAGGAGTCCAGTATCTGACACTCACCTGACACTCAGGAAACCTTGATTAAGGCCACATGGGTCCTGGGCTTTCCTCACCTCACACCCAAGGCAGGGGAGGGATGCCCCCCACCCAAGATACTTACTTGGGCCCTGCAATCCTTCCAGTCTTCTTGCCCAGAGAGCATAGCCTAAGGGCAGTAGGAGCTAAAGGAGCCTCTTATGTGAAAACAAGATTGTTTTTCTTTGGAGATCTGTAACCTTGCATCCAAGTTCAGAAAGGAGTCTAGGACTCACCAACTTGCTAAAATGCAGCTGCAAGAAGCAAGATGCATTTTGTGAACCTCCAGCAACAGGGAGTTTCCAGGCCTTCTAAAAATATTCATTGTGCAATAATTTACAGTTACCCAAAAGTGAACTTAAGAAAAACTACTTAAAAAAAAAATAGCTTTACCAAGTTAATGTGTCCTCTTAGATTCTCTTCCATAGGAAATTCTTACACTTAACAAAAACTTTCTCTCATAGCTCATTGCATCAGCAGTAGAGTGAGCTCCCAGAAATGGTGTTATCTCCCACACATGTCTAATCATTGCAGTCCATTGGCTTGTTTTCAGAAGGTGCCCTCATTAAAAGCTGGAACACATCTGTCCACATTCACCTGCATTCTCATCTGACTTTTATAACCCTGACACACTTTCTGTCTACCCATCCTTCCATTTGAAATAAGTAATACAGTTACGTGTTCCCAAAGTCGAAATAAAAGTAAAATTGTAAGGAAGGATATCAGCTCTCATCCCTGCCCGTCACTCTGCTTCCACCACCAATATTGATGGCCATTTCAATTAATTCCTCCATTATCCTTCAAGTGTTTATTTATGCAAATGTAAAGCTAAAAATATATATTATTATTTCTTATGTTTAAGACATGAAGAAAAAACAATTTTACCAACCTGGTAGTACTTTAGTATCCAGGAAAAAATCTTTTTTTTAAATTGTTTTTAATTTTAAATTTAAATTTTGAGAGACAGAGAGAGAGCACAAGCAGGGGAAGGGCAGAGAGAGGAGACACAGAATCTGAAGCAAGCTCCAGGCTCCAAGCTGTCAGCACAGAGCCCAACATGGGGCTTGAACTCATGAACAACAAGATCATGACCTGAGCTGAAGTTGGACGCCTAACCAACTGAGCCACCCAGGCGCCCCCAGAAAGAAAATCTTAATTAAGACGATATGCTAATTATTCACCTCTCAGCACAAATGTGTCCAAACCAATGGCTGCAAATGAAACATGAAGCTTGTATGTCTCGCTTTCAGTTTATATACCCTACTGCATTTTTCTTTCTTTCTGTGTGTATTTGAAACATAAACAGCCTCCAAGGAACTTTTATTATGATGTGTTGCTATGAAGAAGATACTGCCGGTGCAGCGGCATTATGTGACATTTGCACAGCCAGACACAAAACCATAACCTAATAGAAGAGGTCATGAGCACAGTTTGATAAGTGCCAAGAGGATAATTTCATCTTTTGAGATGCTTTAGCCTTGAAAGCTAATGATTCAGGCCATGGAATTCAAAATAGACCTGGCAGCATGGATAATATTAGTTTGAGATGTGCCCCAGGGTATGCACAAACACCCCCTGTCCCCCCACCCCCCCCCCAACCACCACAGACACGCCTGGCCTTAGCTCTCCGTGTGCACAGTTGCCTCTGGGTTTGGACGCATTCATTGCCCACTGCACTCCCTTGAGCTCTGGTTCAGTCTTCCCTGTGCCTTCAAAGTGCGGGTAGGGGGTGGGCTGAAGTCACAGGTGTTTTGAGGAAGACATTGTAGACCCTTCTACAGATGAGGCTGTGGAAGTCTAAACACATAAGTAACTTGCTTACTATGTGGCCTTGAGCCAATTTATTAGCCTCTTTGAAGCCTCTGTTTCTTTGTCTGTAAAGTGGGGAGATTATACTCACTTCACAGAACCTCTGAGAGGCCCAAGTGATATGGCATGCCTTAGGAGCCTCCTGTGGAGGGACACATGTGGGGCCATGTGGCCCTGCCCCTTAATGATCACAGAAAACCCTACAGGGTCTGCAAAAAGCCCTTTCCAGGCTCTGGAGGTTTGTCCATAGAGTGTGGGCAGGATATATAGACTGCCATCTGCTATGAACAAAAGGTTATCTTTACAGCTTAAGTGAACCTGCTCTTATGCCTTCTTGTTCTTTCATTACCTTTCTCCAGACCGGTCTATTGCAGTTATCTCTGATAAGATGTTATAAAAATGATTACCAAGAAAGTGCTGCAGGCATGAACTTCACAACTTACTGCCTAAACTTATAGATGTGAAACATACCTGCTATGTTGCTGATGGAGTTCGCCCACAATCATAAACCAAAGTTAGAATCAATATCTGGATAATTTCAGGGAAAGAGCCTACTTTTCACACACTTGTCTAAATAGGCTTCCAAGAATTTTTTTTTTTAATCTGGATTGAGTCTTCACATGGCTCCCTTCTTTTCATTAAAGGGAAAAACAAGAAAGATCAGTGATTTCTCTCGAGCATATTGTATGCATGTGGGCGATGTATGTTGATAAAACACTTTAAACCAGAGATTGACAAACTATGGCCTTGATGGTCAAATCTGGCCCACCAATTGTTTTTGCAAATAAAATGTTATTAGAAAAAAGCCACGTTTGCTTCTTTACATGCTTTCTATGACTATTTTGTACTTTATTAGCAAAGCCGAGTAGTTGCAATGGAGACCTTATGGACTTTATTGTGTGGCCCTTTAAAGATAAAGTCTGCCAACCCCTGCTTTAGATTTTTCCAAGTACTTTCCCACATATCATGTTACTCAGTCTTCACTGTGTCCTGATAAATTAGGTTAGAGATTCCTAAACTTCCCTGGTTCACAGCACCTTTAGTGTCTCAGGGATTTTTTCACAGCCCCCGGGGCAAAACAAACAAACAAACAAACAACCTAATGGCTCTCTCTATTACATCGGTCAAAACAACTTAATAAGTATTTATGTCCTGACCACTTAGCACCTGTTGGTACAGCACAACCTCTCAAATCTTAGGAGCACGCTACCCTAATTTCCTGTCCCATGTTGACTTTCTTGGCACTTGCTTTTCATCAGGACAACAAAAACTGCTTTGTAATGATATGTCATCACCGCAAGGGATCTGGTGTCTCAGTCTGGACTGCTTCAAGTTAGGCGTTCATGCAGCATCTGATAGGTGTCACAGGGTCACCCTTGAAAATCTTTAAATCTCCAGGGGTGTGCCATGGGACACTAGGGTGCCTTACAGGCAGTTAGGTATGATGGCTGTTAGTTACAGTTGAGGAAAGATTGGAGAGGGAAAATGACTGGTCTTATTCACACAGCTCAGGCAGGACTCTCCTAAAATAACCCTCGCCTCCCACCTGCTTATCTGTCCAGAGATTGCTGTGTGTCTGCCACTGAGAATTCACTCAATCCTGGGGGGCCTTTCTGCGTTGCCTTCATCTGCATAGCTCACATTTGACTCAACCATTGTAAGGCGTTGGCACTGCCTGCCTGTGGAAACTCACCCCGGAAGGAGCAGGGGCATGTCACCCTTCGGGTCCACTAAGTAGGGCTGAGGTCCTAGGATCACCTTGCTGTTAGGATCAGCTGAGGCTCACCACCCACCCTGCTAACTGCCCCGTTGTCTCCCCAGACCAGAGTCATCCTTCTGAACTGGTGCGCATGGTTCCTGCGCATGAAGAGGCCCGGGGAGGACAAGGTGCGGCCGGCCTGCCAGCACAAGCCGCGCCGCTGCAGCCTGGCCAGCGTGGAGATGAGCGCGGTGGCAGGGCCACCGACCACCAACGGCAACCTGCTCTACATCGGCTTCCGCGGCCTGGACGGTGTGCACTGTGCCCCCACCCCCGACTCGGGCGTCGTGTGTGGCCGCATGGCCTGCTCCCCCACGCACGACGAGCAGCTTCTGCATGGCGGGCAGCCCCCCGAGGGGGATCCCGACCTGGCCAAGATCCTGGAGGAGGTCCGCTACATTGCCAATCGCTTCCGCTGCCAGGACGAGAGTGAGGCCATCTGCAGTGAGTGGAAGTTTGCCGCCTGCGTGGTGGACCGCCTGTGTCTCATGGCCTTCTCCGTCTTCACCATCATCTGCACCATCGGCATCCTGATGTCTGCCCCAAACTTCGTGGAGGCTGTGTCCAAAGACTTTGCTTAATCTGGTTCTGGTCCCCAGCATGTAGGAAAACGCACAGACAGGTGATGTCATTAGCTTGGGGATAATTTGGGGTGCTAATCCTATAGCCACACTAAACGTGAGGACACTGATGTACCCGTAGCTGTCAGTCATGTCGTTACAGTCTCCTTGTTCCTTTCAGTAATAGGATCTCAGCACGTTTTTGTTTCATCCTCTTAGAGGGGCTCCTTGATATCCTTGGAACATCCTTAGGGTCCCCAGAACCACTGAGAGGTCATTTTGCCCATTCCCCAGTGCCTGGTGAGCCCTTTAGAGAGGTCAGAGTGGCTCAGGACTGCCAAGGGAAGCCTGTACACCTGGTTTGCATGCCTGCATGTCACTTGCCAAGAAGGCCTACATGAAAATTCAACATATGCTTTTGCCTGTTTACAAACCTAGATTGAAAAAAATAACAATAATAATAAGCTGCAGTCACTAGATCCATTCAAATTATTGGTCAAAGGAAACAAAACTAAAACTAAAAACCTAACTGCTGGTGTTTTCTGCAATTCAGGTTTTATTTTTCTCTACCACAGACAGTTGGTAGAGAGAAACAGTTTTATGCTGTTCCTACATTTTAAAACACACACACACACACACACACACACACACACACACACACACACAGTTGATCTTATAAATTATGCTTTTACCAGCCTGAGTCCTGCCAGTCTACCCTGTGGAGGGAATTAGGACAGACACAGATGTGTGTTGATTCTGAACTAGGACTAGACCCAGGCAAGTCAGAGGGATTGCTATAGCTCCTAGTGACTCACATTTCCTGTGCTGCCCCCAGACACTGGGGACTTGAGTCTGCTCTATTCTGAAACACCCAAAGGACAAATAGAGTTCTATTAGAATTACCAGCCCAGTGTAATAGCTAGAGGTTAAATTAAACCAGTTATGTATTTCTTTTTTAAAAAAAAATATGTTAGATATTTCACATGTACTAGAGTTGATTAGTGTTAGAAACTTGTGGGTCCATACAAATGCACAACATAAAGTGAAAATATGCCAAGCTTTTCTTTACGTGTCAAGGCCAGGGGCAAGGTCTGGGACATCTTCTCGTTCCCTGTATGGCAGGAACTGGGAAAGGAATGATGTGGCCACTGGCTTTCCTGGATGAAAGGCCAATGGAAGTCAACAGAAGGGGCTGGCAGGCTAAAAATGGCTATACAACCAGTAACTCCAGTCTCTGATTTTTAGGGATCTGCTTACCCACAGCTCATCTACCCCAATGTTAGCCCAGAAAGGTGGCTTGAGCAGGTAGATTCCCTGGAGATAAGTGTTTTGAAAGCCAGGGAAACTTTAATTTTAAACCTACATGGTGACATGGTTCACCACTTAACATAATCCAGCTGACAAAAGTCACTTTGCCTTTTCCCATTCTCCTTATTTTTTAATGACAGGAGAGGGAAACACAACAGAACCTCTCCTGTTCTATTGTTTCATATAGTATCTGCTCAGAGCTCAAAACTACAGAAGCTTTGAGCTCCTGAGGATCTTTAATTTGCTTCTAACCCCTGAGATGGGTATATATTATGAGGGAAGATTAGATTTTCAGAGGAAAAGAAATTGCATACCTTTCTCCAGCCATTTATTTCACTCATTTCTGGGTAATGAGCATGGATTGGTTTGCACTGAGGAATATGGAGGCTTGGTGCATGCTCTGTGGGCACGTAAGCTCTGTGGAGGCTTGTGCATGTGGGCACTGATTGCAGCTGCAGAGAGGATACCTTGTTTATAAGGCGGTTGATAAATAAAAGCATTCCAGCATCACACCATTGGGAGTATGGCTGTTCTCAGAGTTTACCCATTCTACATGGGATAAACAATGCACAATCTTTTCTTTTTGTGTTTATTTTTTTTCTATTTTAGAAATCAGTAAAGGTGTTTTGATATCTAAGAGAATGTTTCATTTGTTACTGCTATCTGAAAATTAATGTCTACAACATTTTTCCTTGGAAAAAACCTTTTTGGCTTTGTATTTTATACAGAAAAACATAAAAAAGCAAATAAAAGTATGTTGACCACTAAAATAATGCTCTGCCATTTTAAAAGGTAATAATAAGGAAAAGATGCACATGTAGTAAAAAAAAAAAAAAAAGAGAGAGAGAGAAAGAAAGAAAGAAAGAGCAAGCAAGAAAAAGAAAAGAAAAGCATGAATGGTCACAGGGACCACCTATGAGTGAGCTTCTGAGGACTAGGAGGCATTTCCAGAAGGGAAGAAAAAGAAAGGGAAGGAGGCCAGGAGAGGGAGAAATGGGGTGTGGAAAAAGACTCCTTTTTTTTTTTTTTTAACCACTCATGCTATGCACACAGCACTCTGCACTTCGCTTTCTGCACTTAGTGTTTTATCTTTACATAACAACATATAAAGATCTACCTCATTCTTCTTAATAGCTGCTTGGCATACCATTGTCTCAGTGGATATAATTTCTTTGGTTAGTCTATTATTGAACATATAGAATATTTCCAGTTTTTACTTTTATACACAAATCTGTAATTAGCATCCTTGATTTATGTTTTAGCATACTTTTGTGACTATACCTTGGTGTAAATTCTAAGTTGGAAATGAAATTGCTGGATTTAAGGACATGTGCATTTAACATTTTGGTAGGTATTGCCAAATTACCCCCCAAAGACCGATCAATGGATACACCTACCAAGAGTGTAATGAAAAGGCCAATTTCTCAGCTTTCTCAACACTATTATCAAACTTAATATTTTTTTTCTAATCTGGTGACAGATTATATTGCAATGTTATTCTGATTAAGTTGATTTTATTATAAATGGAGTATCTTTTCACATATTTTTTGTAAATTTCAGTTTTTGTAAATTTATGTCGTTTATACAATTTACAGTTGGGCTTTTGGCTTTTTCTTAATTTGCCTGTGTACTTTGGAACTTTTCTGTCTTACGTCTTGAAAATATTTTTATTTGTTTAGAAACATTTTTATTTGTTTATTATTTGTGTTTTGATGTTATTTATTTTGTAGCATATATAAAGTTTTAAGTTTTATGTTGTCAATTTATCCGTATTTGCCTCGGTAGATCCTGGGATTTGTTTCCAGTTTTAAAAGGCCTTCCCCATTCTGATTATAAATAAATTTACTCATATTTTCCTCTAAATTCTTATGGTTTCATTTGTTTACCTTTACATCTTCTTACTCCCTGGAATTCGTTTATTACAGGAAATTAAGGTAAAAATGCATTTGTTTTTTGGTTGGTCACTTGTGCCAACAAAATATATAATGGAGTATCCCTGTAAGGCAGTTAGTGTTTTCCCCATTTTGATCAAAATGCCACCTCATTTGTAAACTAAGTTTCTCTAAGTGTTTGGGGCTATTTTTACTCATGATTTGTCTAAGAATGCCTTTCAAATCTGAAGCTTTTATCCATGTTAATATCAAATACTCAAATATTCAAATATCAATATTTTCAAAACAACCATCCCCTCCACCCATTCTTCTCTCTCCCTTCTGCTCTCTTTCTATCCCCCTCCCTCTGTATTCTCTCTCTCTCTCCTACACACACACAATTTTTTTTAAATTGAGGTCACAATGAGTTTATAGATTGAGTCTTCCTACTTCAGACTGCTACAGTCTAGGCTTGTATTCAGTCTAAGTTTATACCACTTAGTAAATTTTTATGGTTTTGTTCATACAGGCCTATGAATTTCTTGCTTATTTCTAGATATTTTATCATTTGGGTACCATTTTCAGTGGAATGATTTCTTCCATTTTATTTACTAACTGGATGTGTAGGAATGTAGTTGATTTTGTATATTAATGTCATAATCAAGGACTTTAATGGTAATTTCTTACTGTTTCTAAGATTTTCTTTTGCCTTGTCCTTTCCAATAATTTCCCTTATTTCTTTCTTTTAGGCAATTGCATTTGGGAACAGTGTCAAATAATAGTGATTCAGGTGGCATACCTATTTTGTTCTTGACATTAATGGGATGGTTCAGTGTCTCACCATTCAACTTGTATGAAGACATGTATTTTCCTTGTCATAATAAAAAAGTATCCTTGTATTCTCAAACTATTAAGGCTTTCTGGGGAAGTTAGATTTTTGTCATAGCCTCTCAGTATCCATGGAGATGATCAGAAGGTTTTCCTCCTTTGCTCTAGTAGTTGTATTATATTTATAGATTTAAGACCAAACCACTATTATGTTCCTGAGATGATCCCTACCTGTGATTTTTCCTACTAATATTGATAATTGAGATTAATCATTCTGCTGCTTGCTTTTGTGTGCTAAACAAAAATCTCTACATTCTGCAACCAGATACTTGGTTTTAGAATCATTTTTGTAAGTGAAAAAGAAAGCACCTGGTGGCTGTCTGGGCATCCACTGGTATGTTTCTGAATTCCTCCCATGGGGCCAGTTAGGTCCTCAAGCACTTCTGAAGTCACCTTTAGCTACATATTCTTTTAAAGAAAAAAATTTTTAATGTTTATTTAATTTTGAGAGAGAGACAGAGTGTGAGTGGGGTAGGAGCAGAGGGAGAGGGAGACACAGAATCTGAAGCTCCAGGCTCTGAGTCGTCAGCACAGAGCCTGATGTGGGGCTTGAACCCATGAACCGTGAGATCATGACCTGAGCCGAAATCAGACGCTTAACCAACTGAGCCAACCAGGGGCCCCTAGTTACATATTGTTTTAAGAAAACTAGTTACGATCAATTTTTTAAAACATATTTGCATAGATTTACAATACAGGCACTTAGAATTTTTTAATTTCCTCTGTATTGGTGGCTATTCCTTAGTTTTTTATTTCTAACTGTATACATTTCTCCTTTCTTCTGATTTTATTGATTTGACTCACCAAGGATTTTGTGTTTGTATTTTCAAGCACCGAACCCTTAGATTTATTCATCAGTTTGGGGGAACTGGCCGCAGCCCCTGTTGGATTTGTGCTGACCTGACCTGTTCTGGAACAGCTTACACACTGTTCAAGGAGGAGCCACAGGTGGGAGAAACTGCCACCCTCACTGGCTTACAGGCCCAGGACAGGAGCTTCACTTGGCAGAGGGAGCCAGAGGGTCAAACAGGCCAGGCATCACAGATATGTCAGACATGATTAGCCATTGTATTGGTATGATGGCCACAGTTACTTGGAGAACAGACCAACCTAAAGCTCTAATTAACCAGAAGCCATCTTGAGGCGCATGCTTCTGGAGGTAACTCTTTCTACATAATTTAATATTCTCTCATTACTACATTCTTTCTGACCCAAACCCTCCTGAAATTCTCCCTACACTTGACTTCACTGCTCTTGGCTCCTTTTCTAATTACCACTTACTTCATTTGCATATGGGTTTGATTTTCTGATATCAGAACTTACCATAATATGGTTAGGAGGTCCTGATGTCTCACACCTGGGAGGAGGGAGGTACTGTCCACAATTTCAGCCTTTTTGAACTCTTGGGGTCAAATATCATTGTATTTTTAGCACACCCCATTTAGGAATCACAGGATTGCAAAATATTCCACAATTCTGCCCAGTTCTTCAGACTTTCTTGTCTGACTCTTCAATATCTCATTTAAAATTGTACACTCTCGTAATTTTTTTTCTCCAAAAACCTTGTTATCAGTCCCACTTCTGGTTGTGTTGGATTTTTATGAATTTGCCTTCTAACATATACTGCCCATCAACAAATTCTGCTGTTTTATAATTTTTAGATTTCTGCTTTTATTTTAATATTTCAGTCCTTTTCCTCTATTTATTTATTTATTTATTTATTATGTAAGATTTATTTTTAGAGCAGTTTTAAGTATAGAAAAATTGGGGAAGGTTCAGAGAGTTCCCATATACCCCCACCTACTCGCATGCATAGCCTCTCCCAGTATCAACATCCTCTACCAGATTGGCACATTTGTTATAACCAATGAAGATACATTGGCACAACATAACCACCAGAAGTTCATTGTTTAAAGTTCACTCTTGATATTACACTTTCTATGGGCTTGGACAAATGTGTAATGATATGTACCTACCATTACAGTAACACACTGAATAGTTTCACTGTCCTAAAAATCTGTGCTCTGTTTATTCCCTCATCCCCACCAATCTCTGGCAACCACTGATCTTTTCCTCCATAATTCTGTTCCTTTTTTTACCCCAAAATGCCATATAGTTGGAATCATATAGCCTTTTTAGATTGGCTTCTTAGTAATCATGAATTTAGGGTCTCTCCATGTCGTTTCATGGCTTGATAGCTCATTTCTTTCTACAGGTGAATAATATTCCATTGTCTGGATGTATCACAGTTTATTTATCCATTCACTTACTAAAGGACATCTTGGTTACTTCCAAGTTTTAGCAATTATGTGTAAAGATGCTATAAACATCCATGTGCAGATTTTTGTTTGGAAATAACTTTTCAACACCTTTGAGTAAATTCCAAGGAGTATGACTGGTGGATCATATGGTGAGAATATATTTAGTTTTGCATAGAATACATTAGAATGCATTTTGCATTCCCACCAGCAATGAATGAGAGTTTCTGTTCCTTCCCTTCCTTTCCAGAATTTGGTGTTGTCAGTCTTCCAGATTTTGGCCATCTAATAGGAAAGTAGTGCTATCTCAGGGCGCCTGGGTGGTTCAGTCGGTTAAGTGTCTGACTTTGGCTCAGGTCATGATCTTGTGGTTCATGGGTTCGAGCCCCGCATCAGGCTCTCTGCTGACAGCTCAAAACCTGGAGCCTACTTCAGATTCTGTGTCTCCCTCTCTCTCTGTCCCTCCCATACTCACACTCTATCTCTCTCTGTCTCTCAAAAATGAATAAACATTAAAAAAAAAAAAAAGGAAAGTAGGGGTATCTCATTGTTGCTTTCATTTTCATTTCCCTGGTGACAAATGATGTGGAGCATCTATCCATATGCTTCTTTGTCATATGTCTATCTTTGAAGAAGTGTTTGCTAAGGACTTTGGGCCAATTGTTATTTAAATGTTTATTTATTTTTTAGAGAAAGAGAGCACAGGAGCAGGGGAGGGGCAAAAAGAGAGGGAGACAGAAGATCCAAAGCGGGCTCTGGGCTGACAGCAGAGAGCCCAATGCAGGGTTCCAACTCATGAACTGCAAGATCATAACCTGAGCTAAGTTGGACACTTAACCATCTGAGCCACCCAAGCACCCTGGCGCATTTTTAAATCAGGTTATTTGCTTCCTTACTGTTGAATTTTAAGAGTTCTTCGTGTATATATATTGGATAACAGACCTTTATCAAATGTTTTTTCAAAATATTTTCTCCCAATCTATGATTTGTCTTTCTTTCTCTTAACATTGTTTTTTACAGAGCAGAAGTTTTGCATTTAAATGAAATCTAGGAGCACCTGGGTGGCTCAGTGGGTTAAGTGACCCACTTCATCTCAGGTCATGATCTCACGGTTGGTTTGTGAGTTTGAGCCCAGTGTTGGGCTCTGTGCAGACAGCTCAGAATCTGGAGCCTGCTTCAAATTCTGTGTCTCCCTCTCTCTCTGCTCTCCTCACTTGCACTCTATCTTTGTCTCTCTCTCTCAAAAATAAATAAACATTAAAAAAAATTACAAGTAAATATATAAATGAAATCTAGCTTATCAATTATTTCTTTCAAGGATCATGCCTTTGCTATTGTATATAAAAAGTCATTTCCATACCCAAGGTCATCTAGGTTTTCTCCTACATTATCTTCTAGGAGTTTTGTAATACTGTGTTTTACATTTAGGCCTGTAGTTCATCTTGAGCTAATTTTTTGAGCAGTGTAAAGTCTGTATCTTTTTCTCTTTTTTTTTTTTTTTGCATGTGCATATCCAGTACCATTTATTGAAAAGACTGCTCCATTGTATTGCATACGTACATTCAGTTGCTCTGGCATCCATTGTTAAAAAAAAAAAAAAAAAAAGACAACTATCCTTTCCCACTGAATTACCTTTGCTCCTTTGTCAAAAATTAATTGAGTATATTTATGTGTGTCTTCTGCTGGGCTCTCTATTCTGTTCCACTGGCTTCCATCTGAGTTCTCTATTCTGTCCTGTTCTTTTTTTTTATATGAAATTTATTGTCAAATTGGTTTCCATACAACACCAGTTCTCATCCCAACAGGTGCCCTCCTCAATGCCCATCACCCACTTTCCCCTTGCCCCCATCAACCCTCAGTTTATTCTCAGTATTTTTAAGAGTCTCTTATGGTTTGCCTCCTTCCCTGTCTGTATTTTTTTTTTCCCCTTCTCCTCTCCCCTGGTCTTCTGTTGAGTTTCTCAGGATCCACATATGAGTGAAAACATATGGTATCTGTCTTTCTCTGCCTGACTTATTTCACTTAGCATAACACTCTCCAGTTCCATCCACGTTGCTACAAAAGGCCATATTTCATTCTTTCTTATTGCCACGTAGTATTCTATTGTGTATATAAACCACAATTTCTTTCCCATTCATCAGTTGATGGACATTTAGGCTCTTTTCATAATTTGGCTATTGTTGAGAGTGCTGCTATAAACATTGGGGTACAAGTGCCCCTATGCATCAGGACTCCTGAATCCCTTGGGTAAATTCCTAGCAGTGCTATTGCTGGGTCATAGGGTAAATCTATTTTTAATTTTTTGAGGAACCTCCACACTGTTTTCCAGAGTGGCCACACCAGTTTGTATTCCCACCAATAGTGCAAGAGGGTTCTCGTTTCTCCACATCCTTTCCAGCATCTATAGTCTCCTGATTTGTTCATTTTAGTCACTCTGACTGGCATGAGGTGATATCTCAGTGTGGTTTTGATTTGTATTTCCCTGATGAGGATTGATGTTCAGTATCTCTTCATGTGTTTGTTGGCCATCTGGATGTCTTCTTTAGAGAAGTGTCTATTCATGTTTTCTGCCCATTTCTTCACTGGATTATTTATTTTTCGGGTATGGAGTTTGGTGAGTTCTTTAATTTTTTTTTTTTTTTACATTTATTTATTTTTGGGAAACAGAGTGAGACAAAGCGTGAGCAGGGGAGGGGCAGAGAGAGAAGGAGACACAGAATCTGAAGCAGGCTCCAGACTCTGATCGAGTCTGGTCAGCACAGAGCCTGATGCGGGGCTCGAACCCACAAACTGTGAGATCATGAGCTGAGCCGAAGTTGGATGCTCAACGGACTGAGCCACCCAGGTGCCCCTGGTGAGTTCTTTATAAATTTTGGATACTAGCCCTTTCTCTGATATGTCATTTGCAAATATCTTTTCCCATTCCGTCTGTTGCCTTTTAGTTTTGTTGATTATTTCCTTTGCAGTGCAGATTTTTATCTTGATGAGGTCCCAATCGTTCAGTTTTGCTTTTAATTCCCTTGCCTTTGGAGATGAGGCAAGTAAGAAATTGCTGCGGCTGAGGTCAGAGAGGATTTTCCTGCTTTCTCCTCTAGGGTTTTGATGGTTTCCTGTCTCACATTCAGGTCTTCATCCATTTTGAGTATGTTTTTGTGAATGGTGTAAGAAAGTGGTTTAGTTTCATTCTTCTGCATGTTGCTGACCAGTTTTCCCAGCACTTTAAAGAGACTTTTTTCCATTGGATATTCTTTCCTGCTTTGTCAAAGATTAGTTGGCCATACTTTTGTGGGTCCAATTCTGGAGTCTCTATCCTATTCCATTGGTCTATGTGTCTGTTTTTGTGCCAATACCATGCTGTCTTGATGATTACAGCTTTGTAGTAGAGGCTAAAGTCTGGGATTGTGATGCCCTCCCGCTTTGGTCTTCTTCTTCTTCTTCTTCTTCAATATTACTTTGGCTATTTGGGGTCTTTTGTGGTTCCATACAAACTTTAGGATTGCTTGTTCTAGTTTCGAGAAGAATATTGGTGCAATTTTGATTGGGATTGCATTGAATGTGTAGATTGCTTTGGGTAAGTATTGACATTTTAACAATATTCCCTGCTCATGGGTTGGAAGAATAAATATTGTTAAAATGTCAATACCACCCAAAGCAATATGTCCTGTTCTTTTGTTAATACCATACTGTCTTGATTACTATAGCTGTATAGTAAGTCTTGAAGTTGATCCTATTTATTTATTTATTGATTTTAATGTTTATTTATTTTTGAGAGAGAGAGAGAGAGAGAGAGAGAGAGACAGAGTGTGAGTTGGGGAGGGGCAGAGAGAGGGAGACACAGAATCTGAAGCAGGCTCCAGACTCTGAGCTGTCAGCACAGAGCCCGACACTGGGCTTGAGTGCACAAACCACGAGATCATGACCCAAGCCGAAGTTAGTTGCTTACCACTGAGCCACCGTGGAGCCCCATGATCCTCTTTTTTTTTAGAAAATTATATAAGATATATAAAATTTAGGATTTTAACCATTTTTAAATGTACAGTTCAGTAGCATTAAGTACATTCACATTGTCGTGCAACCATCTCCACCACCCATCTCCAGAATTCCTTTCATCTTGCAAAATTGAAACTCTGCACCCAACTCTGTGCTAACTCCCCATCTCCCATCTCCCCAGATCCTGGCAGTCACCATTCTACTGTCTGTCTCTACAATGTGATTATTCTAGGTACCTTATACAAGTGAAATAATATAGTATTTGTCATACTCTGACTGACTTATTTTACTTATCATGATGTCCTCAAAGTTCATCCAAGTTACAGCTTATCTTCTATTTTTATTGCTTACTTTGTTGTTCTAACTTATTCAGTAGATATATAGTTCATTGATTTTCATTAGTTCTGTTTTAATTATTTAAGTACCTTTAGCTCTGAATATTCTCACCAAAGCTTCCACAGCAATCCATGTTTTAATATGTAGTTTTTTTAACCTTCATTTTCTAGATATTCTATAATTTCAGTTTTGATATCTTCTTTGAACTGGGCTTTTTTGAGCATTTTAAAAATGCCCAGATTTTTTTAAAAGTTAAAATTTAATTTGTAATTGTAGCACACTGTTCTTTGAGCACCATGCATTCTGTACTATTTGTAATAAATATAACTTATTGAGGTATGGTTTGAGTTTTTCTTAATATAATCAGTTTGTACAAATGGGTCCTTCCCAGAGTATGACCTTGGAGTTCTACCCTTAGACACTGACCTGTTAGAGTCAGGCAGGAGCAGTCGCTCTCCTCATTTACAGTACTTCTCAGTTTTCCTTTCTGTCCCTATCTGATATTGAACAATTAATATATCATATTTAGATTCTATCCTAAATGTCTAGTTTGAATACACACAATTGTCTGATCTTAAAATCAGATCCCCAGATTTCCTTTCCTGAGCTAATGCCTCATATATCCTCACTCATAACTTTATTTTTAACTGTTTTTGAGTCACTTTTTTGTAGGTCTATCTTGAATGTTCATTTACATTGTAATACAACTGATATGTTTGTTTCTAATATTAATTTTCCTCAAATGATTTCTGTAGTTAATATTTCTTTTGCATCCTATGTTTTAGGTTTTCTTTCCCCTCTTTTGAGCATATGGGTATTCCTTTTGTTAAAATTGAAGATTTATTCTTTCTATCTGTTTAAAGTGGCTACATATATACTTTTGCATACCATAACTAAATCTATATTTCATGATTTATCCATCTGAACCTGTCTCCAGTCTTCTCATGTGTTCTGAAATGGTGGGTTTGATTCTCAATTTGTCTCCCAAGCTCTGCAATTTGCCTTTCATTTTATTCACTGATATCTTTTAGATCTTGTTTTATTGAAATCAATTTTTCATTAACTTCTTATATTCAATTTTGGAGCATTTCCTTCTGTTCATTTGGCTCTCTGTCCCTACAGAGTGGAATCGTTGCCTCTCCCACATGCCATGGCCACACTTTCTGTTCTCCAACAGCATGTTAGCATGGATGCCTTGCCATTTATTTTCATCTTGCTTCTGCTTAGTTTGGGCAGCTCTGGGTGGTCTTTCTATTTCCTCTAATTGAGAAGGTCTCAGACCCTCTTTCCCAAATCTCTAATTATTCTCCCATTCAAGCTTGAAGTGAAGGCCCACTCCGCCCCCTTTTTCTGCTATTCTGCCTTGAGGTTCTGAGAAGAAGGATAGAGGATCTAGGGTTTATGTTTCCTTGTTGCTGCAGTTGTTGGTCTGTTAAGTGCCAGTAACATTTGAGGTACAAGTCTGAGAGAAGACTTCATTTATTTCTTAAATTCAGCATGAACTCCTGGGGCCTCCCACCAGCTCATCTCTGCAGCAGCTTTGCCCAAACCTTATCCTTACACCCACTCTGCTCAGGACAGAGAGAAGAAAAGATACTCATGGATGGAGCTGCTAGTCCCACCAGTGGGTGGGACATGGGAACATTCCCTTTTTATCTGATTGTGCCTTGTAGGTGGTTAATATCACATTCCTTTTTTTTTTTTTTTTTTTCTGTCCATCTGGGAAAGACAATGTGAAGATCCCTGGTGGGTTTGCTGCTTCTGCTGAGATCCGCAAGGGGTCAACAGGACATTCTGCATTCATGGGATTTCTAGACGTGTTCCCCTCTGGATTACATTTTCCCTTCTCAGTCAGCCTCACTCAAGATTGGTGTGGCGGGGTCAGGGGAAGTGGGGTGAGGTGTTTCAATAGGACGTGTATGTGGAAGCGTCTCACTGAGGCAAGGTCTGTGCCTTGCAGACCCACACCACTCTTGTCTCTCTTGTCTTGGCTGCAGTATTTTGAAGAGTGTGGCATGCAGCTTTGTCACTTCACTTACCTCCCTGCTGCTGTTTAGTATTCTTGCTGTTTCAGCAGGGAGCATATCTGGTCCTGCTTTCCTCCACTCACAACACCTTTTTAAGGCACTTGACCTATATTCAGAAAAATGAGTGTGGAGAGTAAGTGTTCTACTTAAATTCCAAAGCTAGTGGAAAATTATATTCTCAATATTTTGAGAGTATCCTGACAGGTGTTTTTAACTTTATGTTGAAGCTGTTGATCTTTATGTTGAAGGAGCATCTACAGTTGTGGAGCTTAGTATTCCTCCACTGTGTTTGCCCATTTTTCTCCCCATGGTAAATGAAAGTAACCAAGAACTGGCCATGTATTGTCATATATCTTTCTATTAATACTAACTACATAGCTGTTTTTTAAGACATGCAATACTGACCTATCTTTTAAGATACAGACAGTCTTGCAGGAATGAATATTTCAGAGATAAAATGAGTCTTATGGGTTCTCCTGTGCATTTTGGTAATTACTATACAGTAGAAACTGTTGTTACACTCTTTAAACATAATAAAGGCTCAGAAAATGACCGCCCACTGTTCATGCCTCAGCCTGCTCCCTATACCCTGTCATCCTTGGCCTTCTGGTTCCTCTGTGACAACCTCAGGCATCTGCATTTGCCAAGGCCCACATGCTTTCTAAGTAGAGGGAAGAATGGTTGTGCATTTGAGAAAGGAGTGTCTTAAATCCTTTGTAGAATGAGGTTAAGTTTGTCATCAGCTAGACCCCAGACCTGACCTTCACTGCCTACCTGCTTGTACTCATTGACTTTTGTCCCACATTTTTCCTTAAGCTCTCCTTTCCAGCTTATGTCTTAACTCAGGCAAATGGACAGTGAAACTTCCCCTTAAGCGATAGCAACTGCCCAGACCAGACCTCCTACCAGCCCAGACCACCCAGACCAGTTTGAGTGTCACCCATGACCCTTACCTGTGCAGATGGACCACAGAGTGATGTCTAGAATGACCAAAAACTACTTACTAAAATCTCCACCCAGGGAACCTCAGCCTCATTTACATAACATGCAATATATGTATAGGCATGTTTCCTTAAGGTGCATGTGTCACCTTAAGCCCACGTCTACATATGATGACAAGCCTTTTATATCTAAATATTCATCCCAACCCTAAATAAAAGGAACCCATCCACCATTGCTCGAGGAGTCAAGGCTTTGGAACTTATTCCGCATGATATCCTTATTTGCTGCAAATAAAGTTTTCTTTGTGCGACAGCTCAGCCTGGTGCAGTTTCTGACTCACCAGAGAGCAAACTCACATTGGTTAGATTACAATATAGGTGGGCCCTAATCCAATCTGACTGGTCTCCTAATAACAGATGATTAGAACACAGACACCCACAGAGGGAAGACCATGTGGGACACGTGGAGAAGAGGGTCATTTGCAAACCAACTGGAGAGGCCTCATAAGACACCAACTCTGCTGGCACCTTGATCTCAGACTTCTAGCCTCCAGAAGTGTGAGATAAGCTTCTGATGTGTAAGCCCTAGTCCATGGCATTTTGTTACAGCAACCCCAGCAGACTAATAAAGACAGCTTGGTATGACATGATGTCCCCTCTTCCAGGCTCTGAGGAGCAAAGTAGATACAGTCATGTGAAAAAACAGTCCCTTAGCTGGAACAAGAGCTCTTTCTCAGTAAGAGACTTAGATATAAGAGAAAAGAAGTAAGGTATCCTGGCCTTGGGAAATCATGGAAGACTTCCTAGAGAAGGTGGCTCCTTGGCTACAGACAACAAGACTGAGGCCAAAACTGGTCATTTTCTCAGTCTCTCACAAATGCTTGTTTTTGAATTAGGACTAGAGACTCAATGTCCCAACATTGTACTCATTAACCCCAAACATGTCTGCCTGCCTTGGAAACGGCAGCAAAGAACGGTGTCCTGTCTTTCAATATCTGGAATTATAGGAAATGTGAAGATGCTATGGCTGCTTTGTCAACTCAACTTCATTTCCATTCAAAGTATTTATTGTTTTTGTTACTGGTGAGTGCTGTCTTCAATAGCTGTGAATGAAATTTGGTGCTGAAACCATTTTTCTTCGAAAGATATATCTTCAATACCATGATTTTTGAGGCACTGGTCGTTCCTAAAAGTGCTTTCAGTTGGAGCCTGGGCAGCAGGGGTGGCTGAGAATAATGCCCTGAGGCCATGTAGTTAGAGCTTTCCAGGAGTATTCTAAGGCTGTGTTAAGGCACCGCTAATCTAATAAGTTTGGGTTGGCAATGATTAAGAAAACCCCTCCAATGCACTTTGTGGCTTGTAAATCCATTCCCTTCAAACCCTCTGTCATTTCTCTAGTGAAGTGGTTAGAAATGGCCACCCCAGGTCAGCCCATCTCACCCGCAAACCCAACTCTGCCTCCCACTGACTGACTTCCAGCACACTCTATATAGGCACCTAATTGAAACCTCAGTGTCCCCATCTGTAAAGAGTAAATGACTAATAGCAGAGCCTTCTGAGACAGGTGTCTCGATACAGTCCAGGACAGAGGAAACACTCAGAAATGTCAGTTAAATTTATTTTCACCAGGATCAAACGTCATCTCACACAGGGAACACTCCATTCTTGTTTTCAAAGGCTTATACAGGGGCTCCTCGTGGCTCAGTCAGTTGAGCATCTGACTTCGGCTTAGGTCATGATCTCACAGTTCATAAGTTCGAACCCTGCATTGGGCTTTGTGCTGACAGTGTGGAGTCTGCTTGGGATTCTCGGTCTCTCCCCCTCTCACTGCTCCTCCCCCACTGGTGCTGTCTCTGTTTCTATCAAAATAAATAATAAACTTTAAAATAAATATATAAAGGCTTATAACAAACAGCTTCCCAGCTGTTCTGTCACAGGTGTCCCTTTCAAGTTTAACAAATTGCTCTTGACCCCATGGGCAAGGGCCTCTAGCCACATGTTTTCTGGTGAGAAAAAACAAAGTTTAGAGAGACAGTGTCAGTCGTCTCTTTCAAGTGGTATTTTCCAAGACCCCAATACTGCAAAGCACAAATCAAAAATAAAGAAAAGGGCTTTGGCAGTGAACCCCACAAGAAGCTGGCAGGTCAGCAGGGAGAGATCATTACACATGAAAAGCGGCAGAGCCCCTCATAGAATAAGTACTTGAATACTACATGTTCTGCACATTCCCACATGGAAAGGGGGAGAAGAAAATCTATGTGGAGCTGGGAGGCTTTCAGGGAGGGTGGGAAACTCCTAAATGGACACGGACATGATTGAGACAGGATATGTGTGACAGGGTGAAGACCTGGGAGAGTGGAGTGGAAAGAAGGGGCCAGGAAAGTATCTCTGGAGACAACCTTGTGCAGCACATGGAGAATGAGCAGAGTTACCCAGAAGGACAGATAGGAGTGGCAGTAGCTCAGCAGAGGTCCCTGACCATGTGCAGCACCAGACAAGCGATCAAGTAAGGTTAAGAGCTGGGAGGTGTGACATTGGGGTGTCACTGCTTTTCCTCAGAGCAATGTGGGGGGCATTGAAAGTTATCAGCAGGGGCGCCTGGGTGGCTCAGTTGGCTGAGCGACCGACTTCGGCTCAGGTCATGATCTCATGGTTCGTGAGTTCGAGCCCCGTGTCAGGCTCTGTGCTGACAGCTCAGAACCTGGAGCCTACTTTGGATTCTGTGTCTTCCTCTCTCTCTGCCCCTCCCCCACTCATTCTCTGTCTCTCTCTGTCTCAGAAATAAACATTTAAAAAAATTTAAAAAAAGAAAGTTGTCAGCAGTGCAGTGGTATAATCCGATTTGTCTTCAGATTCTTGAAGACAGAATCAAGGGAGACAGCATACCCGCCTCATTTCCACCTCAGAGGGCAGGTGTTGAGGACTATGCTGAAAATCTGAGCAAGTTTGAAGGCAGGAGCTGAAATTCCCCCAGTTTTTAAGGTGAGATACTGGGTGAGGTTTGCAGGATGTGGGATAGAAGATCACAGCCAACTTGGTTGATGAATTAGTAACCTACAATCAAAGACAGGACAGAAGGACCCAGATGAAAAACAAAAACAAAAACAAAAAAAACAAAGTGAAAATAGGATTTTGAGGCATTTTCTGGATAAGTATGATATAAACTCTCTTCTCCACCTCACTAAATGGTATTTTCTAAACTTTGCAAAGCTCCCTGTGCCAGTCAGTGCAGACAGGAGGCAGAAATGTGAGCATGGAAGATTTCATAGGAAGAACCATCAAACAGACAAAAGCAGGCAGCTGAGACTGAAGGAGTGATCAAGGACTCTAAGGTGTAGAGAGGCGGGAATCACAGAAAGCAGCTGCCAGCCTGGAGCTGAGGGGAATGACAGATTTTCCAGTGTTTCATTTATTTCAGGAAAATGTATCATTGTAGAAGCATTTTTTGTAATGGCTACTTTAAAGTTCTTGTCAGACAGTTCCAATATCTGATTCACTCTGTGTTGGCTGCACTGTCTTTTCTCATTCAAGTTGTGATTTTCTTTGTGGTGTGGTGAGTGATTTTTTTCCCTTGTGTCGTAGACATTTTGTCTGTCATGTAGGGGACTCTGGGTCCTTTTCAAATCTTTTACTTTAGCAGACAGTCTCCTGTTTAGGCATGCATGCCCTGGCATATTTTGTGGGCTGTGGTTTCAGTGACAGTGTCATAGTCTCTGCCGTGTTATTTTCCCCTGCTGGGTTTATCTGGTGTCCCTGGAGCTCCCGTAGTCCCTGCTGATGCTGCCTGAGGGGCAGAGGGGTTTTCCCAGGCCCAGCACTGGGTGTCTCTCAGTGAGGCAGGGTGTCCTGTGCTGCACAAAGAGGCTTCCCAGGCAGGGTCCATCTACAGGTGCTATTTATCCACCAGGTATTTCTAGGTGGGGAGGAAGTTCTCAGCTTGTGAGAAAGAAGAGTGCAGGCTGTTCACACTGGCAGGTCTCAGGATCCATCCACCTTGTTAGTGGTGTTGAGCTGGTATTGTCAAAAGGACTCTGTTGAATCAGAGGAAGAGCAAACTCATCTGGCCACCTTCAGACACTGTGCTGGGATCTTCTGTTGGATGGGAGAGACACCAATTTTCCTGCCAGTGTTCCTTCCTTCATAGGGTCCCAAACCAGCCCTCCATCCTCTGATCACCTTTTACAGTTCTTGGATTGCCTCTTGTGTTATTCTAGGCTTCTGGTTGTACTTGGAGCAGCAGGGAGGGGTCTACCCATCTTGCCCAGATAGTAGATGGGGGGAGTGAAATGGACATCTTATGTCTTTATCATACACTGTCCTTGAGGTGGGAAGCTGCACTGCCAAGGACTGTTGGGGAACATTCCATGGAGTCCAGGAAGTGTGAAGGTGTTGGATAGATATCCCTGGGGCTGTGGGCAGAGAGGCAGCCCAAGTGAGGGAACCACAGTGAGAGAGGCACACTCAGGAGAAGGGGGTGCCTGCACTGATAGGGACAGTCGTACCCTCTCTGTAGTCTCCTGGGGTTTCGTTCAGTGGCTGCATCACAATGGAATCTTTGGATATTGCATTGTCTTTAGCCCAAGAATTTTAAATTACTTTTCCTTTATGTATCCCATAATTTCAAATATCATACTACCCACTTAATAGCATTCCAGTGTTTCTAAAGAAAAGAACATTGATATCTTATTCATCAATAATAATAATCCTGCAGTGAACAAAAACAAAAGAGTGCTAATGTAGTCATATTTTGCATTGATTATTATTGCTTGGATTTGAGAAAGAGAAAAGCAGCCCCAGTTGATGGGCAGGAGCCTGCCTGGCACTCACAGCTGGGCCTTCGTGCTCTCCCAATGAATGCAAACAACTATACCACACACAAAGTCAGGCAAGGCCATTCCAAGCATGTGATGGAACAGGATGAGAGCAAAAGCAGTACATCATCATGTCTGAATACCAACAAAACAGGAACACTGTCCAAACCACAAAACTGGCCAAATATCCGCCTCTCCCAGATAGAGTGAGAGAGTGCTGCTTCTTTATAAGTAGAACAATGCCACCTCGCTCTAGTCTGCCCTCCTTCTAGATGTAATTTATTAGGATACCTGAGTGCAACATTATGCTTCCTGACAGCATCCGATTCAGAGGAAAGCCCCACTTCTTTGAACTCCTCCATAGTCATTCAACACAAACCCTAGTCCTGTAATGAGTCATTTCTAACACCCTCTTACCCAGATGCCCCGTGACTCCCCATGGGGTGCACTGTGTGTGGTTTCTCTAGCTCCAAGGGACAATAAGCCTACCTTGTTCACCTGCAAGCATGTTCCTGGGGGTCTCCGGTTGGAGGACATTTTCATTTACAATATATTCAGGTAGCATTCATGGGCTAATTTCCATGAGGTCTTTGACATATATAAAACAGTTTATATATTCCACCCTCACCTGGCCACCAACACCATGATAGTATAACTTTTGTTAAACCCTAGGATTCTGGAACACTCAGGATTTTAACTTCTGAACTAAGAATATCCTTGCATATTTTTGTGGTGTCTGGATAATAACAGGGGTAACTTTGTGAGAGAGGAGATCATATCTTCTTCACTTATCAATCTGCTGATTGTATTAATGACTAATGAGAACCACCTGGGGCCTTTAAACTCTCCTTCCCACCTCTCCTGCTATTTGTCCCTAAGACACACACTCCATTAGTTTTTAATTACTGTGTATCTCCTTTCAAAGAACATTTTTTTTCGGAAAACAAAACAAAACAAAACAAAAGGCACAAAAATGGATGTTCACCACCAGTTTTCTCACTGAACTGCACAAAAATTGTTAATTTTAAATGTTAGCAAAAAGAAACAAAAAACAAATAAAATTTACTTAAAGTTTCTGGCTACAGACTTTTAGCAAAATGGCTCAAAGGAAGATATCCAAAGTCAGGGAGACTTTGTACATCATATGGAGCCTTTGACACACATGCCTGAGCCCCCTACATGTCCTCTGTGTCTGGAGTTGATGATGGAGTTAGGGAAGCTTCCAGAAGACATCTCCAGCTGTGCATACTAATTCTTTTCACCCCTCCCAGGAGTATAAAGACATGGAGGAGATCTGAACACGCAGTTTATACTACTGGATGGCCCCTCCCTCACGGAACTCACTGTGTGGGCATGAAATAGTTACCACTGTATCCCTCTTCACACACCAATCTAAACAAACAAGCAAATAAAGCTTTTAAACATGTATTTTTGATATTATACAACCATGATATGATTTTGGAAAATATCTCCTTGAGTTTGGGGGAGGGTAATGAGGGAAGGTAGGGTTAGTAGATTTAGAAAATAAAAATAGGGGCGCCTGGGTGGCGCAGTCGGTTAAGCGTCCGACTTCAGCCAGGTCACCATCTCGCGGTCCGTGAGTTCGAGCCCCGCGTCAGGCTCTGGGCTGATGGCTCAGAGCCTGGAGCCTGTTTCCGATTCTGTGTCTCCCTCTCTCTCTGCCCCTCCCCTGTTCATGCTCTGTCTCTCTCTGTCCCAAAAATAAATAAACGTTGAAAAAAAAATAAATAAAAATACGTGATGAGATAAATACTGCATGAGACATCTTTACACTAAAAAAATGTTATTCAACTGAAATTAAAATTTCACTTGGTATTCTGTGTTTTCTCTGCCCACACAAGGGGGAAGGAGTTCATCACACACACACAAAATATTAAAAACCTGACAAGTGGAAGTGATGTTCTTTTTTTTTAATGTTTATTCATTTTTGAGAGACAAAGCGTGAGTGGGGGAGGGGCAGAGAGAGAGGGAGGCACAGAATATGCAACAGGTTCTAGGCTCTGAGCTGTCAGCATAGAGTCTGACCTGGGGCTCAAACCCACAAACTGTGAGCTCATGACCTGAGCCGAGGTCGAATGCTTAACCAGCTGAGCCACCCGGGCATCCTGGGGTGTTCTAAATTAAGAATGGTCTGGTCTGTGATGGCATTCCAGATGTGTGATTCTGGACTGTTCTGCAAATGACCCAGAGGCTTTGGCTGGCTCTTTTAGGAAGTAGGAACCCAATGGTTGGCCAAAAGAGAACTTGGGAGCAGTGTGTGTGGCACAGGATTACCTGTTGATGCGTTCTAGAGAACCCTGATCTCTACGAAGTTCTGGTTGCCCATCGGAGCCTAGAATGGTAGAATGGGACACTGGGGTAACTGCTGCTAAGTTGAGACAAATTTCTTGACTGTCTGGTTCTAATCAGATGGTGTTCTTGGTTAAAGGGAATGAAGAGGACAGTGTCCTGCTTCTCCACCCCAGACCCTTGGGGGTCTAAGGCTCTCCTGGAAGCCTAAGACAGCCACAGGTCTGTAGTGTTCAGTGTGAATGAGAGAACACAGAAGCCTGACAGAAGGACCACCTGTTTTTATTTTCCTTGTCCCAGCTGCAGTCCCACTCTGGACTGGTCATGCCACTGTCTGGTTGGAGCTTGCCAATTTCAGCAGATACATTGTCTCAGGTTGGCAATGCTGCTTTTAATGCAGAAGTATCCTGCTGTGAATGATAAATTACACCATCATCCTATTCTTAGCCCAGGGGCCTCTGTGCATTGAATGGACTGCATCAGCTTTGTTTTAACCACAGAACCAACCTTTTCTATAGGCGGGCAATATGATTCTGGCAGACAGAGTAAGGATGAGGAAAAACAGGACAAAAAGGAAACAAGGTAAAGATAGCCAGTATAGAAAATGGTAGGAATGGGGAGAAAATATCCTACTCTTCCCTCCTGGGTCTCCTTACCTACAGAGGCCTCAAGGAACAGGGTCACGGGAGCTGACCTGAGAAACTCCAAAAAAGCTTCCAAAAAGCTGATTCTGGAGATACTGAGGCCCAGCTCTAGCATAAACTGTGCCAGCTCATAAATAGAGCTCTAGCTCTATCTTAGATCTGAATTTTGAAGAGGTAGTTAGCATTTTTTCCAGAGATGCTTCATTCAGGTGGGGCAAATGGACTGGGGAAATGGACAATTGCAGATCATGTCAGGCTGATATTGAACTGCAGTGTGCTAGGCACTTAGTGAGTGTCTTGTCAATGTTGGTGGAGTAAATATATATGAGTTCAAACTGCCTTATTAGAGTTTCAGGTACTTCTCCTCTGTAAATTATTAAAATATTTCCCTTACTTTCTTAGAAATAATTTTATTTAAAAACCCACCTGTGTTAGTTTCCTATGGCTGGTGTAACAAATGACCATAAACTTGGTGGCTCAAAATAATATAAATATATTCCCCTACTGTTCTGATGGTCAGAAATCTGAAATGAGTCTCGTGAAGATAGCACACTGAGATATCCGTAGCACTGGCTCCTTCTGGAACATCTCGGGGAAGATCCATTTCCTTGCCTTCTCCAGCTTCTGAAAACCACTTGCATTCTTTGGATTTTACACTTTCCTTGCAGAACCCAGCCCTTTCTACCCTTACTTCTCTGTCATATTGCTTTTCCTTTCTATTGTCAAATCTCCCTCTGCCTTTCTCTTTAGAAGGCCACCTATGATTGCCTTTATGACCCACTTGGATAATCCTGGATAATCTCCCCATCTCAAAGTCCTTAATTTCATCACATTGCAAAGTCATTTTGCCATGTAAGACATTTACAGATTCCAGGGATTAGGATAGGGACATCTGGAGGGCTCATTCATCTGACCACACAACCCTCAGATTGAACTGGTGTGGTGGTCTTGTCACTCTTTCAAGACAAAGGAAGGAATTCAGGGTTCTCTGCTCCTGTGGAGCTATCTTATCTGTAGAGAGTATCCTTCACATACAACCAATGTGATCTTCAAAACTACCCACCAACCAGGAGTCACTTCCATGATCAGTTTGCAAATGAAAAATTGAGAGGAAAACTAACACTTACTGAATTAAATCAGATATCATTATATACAAGGTCCTGTCCTTTCATTGCTTCAGTCAATCACTTTACAATCCGGAAAGGAGTTTTGTTCTTTAGTGTGTTTGTTCCCATTTTATAGGTAGAGAACCTAACAATGGAAAGGTTAAGCACAATAACTCATGACTGCAGAGCCAGACAGGTTCAGACATGAAGATTCATAATTTCCAACCTTCACATATTCCACAACCCCATTTCAACTTTCCAAGCATTCCTTAGCACAGTCCTGCAATGGTCTGAGGATGGGGTGGTTGATGGCTGCAGGGAACTTTGTGGCTGCTCCTCTGTGGTATGCAGTAACATCTTTGGATGTGTCCAGAACTACAGAACATTAAGACAAAAATGTGTCTTGATGAAAACTCCCCAAGTGCTGTGAAACTACAGCATATACAGAACTATCTGGGGGGCTTATAAAACATAAAAGTTTCTGAGCCCAATTCTTAGATATTTTTAACCTAGAAGGTCAGGAGTAAAGACCAGAAATCCAATTTTTAACATGCCCATAATATGCCCTGATACAACTGGATGGAAAAGAAAGACACCAAGATGAGAGGATAATGCATGTTTTCTAGAATGTAGCATTAACTTTTCTTCTGAGAGCATGGATTTGTTTGTTACCAAAGCTAATCATGGTAGGCCATATAATTAGAAAATGGCAAAAAATTCTTAACAGCTTTCAGATTGTTTAGCAGATTTAGTCAGGTAAAGAATTTTGGCAGTCTGGGGTCTTATTTGAGTAAGAGAAACAAGTGAGATGTGGATTCCTAGTTGTGGAACAGGACATTTGGGGATGCCTCGAGTCTAACTTGTGCATTTGCTGTAAGTAAATCTGGAATGGGCACTAGAATTTCTACACTACAATCTTTCCAACTCTGCTTTCCAGAATATGGGATCAACTGACTGCTGAGGAATATTCCAAATCAGGGAGTAGATGGGCAGTATCCAGATGCTATGAATTCACCAGAGATGTTAGCAAAGACTTGAGGTTTGTTACTGCTTAGAATATTGAGAAATGGAGCATCAGAACTTAATGTTTAGGGCTGGGAGAGTATGCCCTAGACCAAATTCCTGGACATCTGGTTGTCTTAGGCAAATTTGCCCTATAGGCATCTGTTTTCTTTGTATTTATAAACTTACCAAGTCACCTGTTCTTTATGTTGCATTTCCCTAGCTGAATTACCAGGGACATATATACAGTGAATCTGCTCGACTGGCATATTTGTTGTCATACAAATGAGACACATGAATGATGATTCATGGCCTATAATGAATGATATAACTTCTCACACTGGGATCTGACTTTGCAGTTCACTTGGGCTTACTACAAGCTGATTTCTTGAAAGAGCTCAGATTCCTGGCTCTAGCGGGCCTTTGCTAGAAGAGTGTGCTCTGAATGGAAGAGAAGCAATAGTTCCATTTTTTTCTCAGTGGACCACTTCTAAAGCGAAGTCAGAGTTTTAAACAATGTTCAATGTCTCTTTTTAAAATCCCCACCTCTCCATTTCCCATATGAAAATATCCAGGCCAGAGTTTATGCAGACATTATTTTTTTGATGTCAAGGTCAACAAATTGTGCTATGTGTCCTACGATCTCCATAAAAGGGAATCATTGAATTTTCTGTCCACTTAGTGGTGTCTTTTGTTAATGATGGGCAAGAGGCTTGCATTATTTATGGAACACTTTGACAACTCAGCAGTTTATAGAGTATATATGAAGAAAGGGAGCTCTTTATCATCTAATAAAATGCTGCATAACAACTTCAGTATTGAACTGAAAGAATCCTGTATTATCATGCAGCCAAGTATAAAGGACTTACTTTGGTCTCACATTCAAACTAACCTTCCAACTTTTATGACTATGTCCCTGTATGTCTGCTGGCAAAAATGAAGTACTACTTCAAAGATAAGAAGATTTATTTTATCCATTATAAATACTTCCCAAAGCAAAAAACCATCTTGTTAAAATGCTGTAAGTCCGTCCACGTGGGACTTAGGTGAAAGCAATTTTGGACAAGTCACTGTGTACCAGTAATGAAAACAGAAATGAATTCAACCCTCTAATGGGAAAGTGACAAGCAAATAAATTAGTCTTCAGGTTATCCAATGTTAGAAAATTATCTAAGACAAAAATATGACCACAAATTGAAATGCAAAGTTAAAAGAGTCTCCAGGTTTCTATATGGATAATTGGTAATTTAAAATAGTTGGGGGCGGGAAGGGCAAATTTGGATATCAGGATTTGCCCCCAGTTTCTCTGCTGCTTCTTAAACTTTTACTGCACCTCTACCTTCTCCACTTCTGCATAAGTGTTGGCAAAATTCACATGTAACTATCACCAGTCTGAAGTACACGTAGTCTGCCTGCTGCCTGAGACTGGCCAGAGGCCCCCCCCCTTAGTTTTGTCTTTTACATAAACAAGTTATCACTTCTGCTTAATTATAACATAGGTAGAAGCTGTATGTTGCAAGTCCAGGACATATGACTAGCATTAAATTACACCTTGATATTTAGGAAACAGAGTGGTGAAGGACCTATCCTGGACATGTGTTGCTCTTTTTCCCTAGAATTCTAACACACTTATGTCACACTTTAGCCCTAAAAACCCACCCTCAAAGTCTTGCTTTCCTCAAAGTACACCATGCCCCAGAGGTAGCACTTGATCCTCCTCCCTCTACTTTGTCCTACCTCCTCATATAAGGCACTATGCCAGGAATGTGGGCTTCTATAAGCAGAGTCATTGTACTGGCCTCCAAGATAGTGTGGCAAACTCTCAGTTAGAAAGTAAATAAGTCATTATGGAGATGCAAAGTATAGCTTGGGGAATATAGTCAATAATATTGTAATGGTTTGGATGGTGACAGTGAGTACACTTATTGTAGTAAACATTGAGTAATGTATAGAATATTGAATCTCTGTGTTATAAAGGGGAAATTAATATAACATTATATGGTAGTTATATATCAATTAAAAAAATACTGTTGAGACAGTTGCGTAGAAAGGAGGCGAATGTAGGGCTCCTGTAGTTCCCCCAGCTCTTGTTCTGGAATAATGGAACAGAAGCCATGAGAGGTCTTATTTTTTAACCCAGGGGTTCAGCCTGAAACTCCTTGCCTGAAGCCAAACAGCTGAGATGTTGAGGAGCCTGGACTGATCCCAGTTTTAAGATACTTAAAGATTCTTCTTCCTGTGTCCAGGTATTTATGAAACCCACCCCATTCAGGTAGGCAGAAAAATCAATGATGTGTCCGGTCACAAAGAAAATCCTATAAATTTCTGAAAGTAAAAATGATACACGCCTTATCTCCTTTCATAAAACAATGAAATTAGAAATTACATATAAAGGGATAGCAAAAAAGAATATGATCTATCCCCCTTTAACAAGCCCAGCCTTCTTAATAATTCTCAAATTAAGGAGGAAATCATGACAAAATTTTAGATTACTCAGAAATATACAGCTGTGATAACACCAAATCCAAATCAATGGAACATGGCCCAGGCATCAGCTAGAACAAATCTATTATCTTCAAGATATACACTGAAAAGGACAAAAATATGAACAGCATATGAATTATGTATGCCAGTTAAAAAAAAAAACTCGAGAGATGCTTGTTTGTATAATAAATGGAGCTGATGTGGATGAAGTTCACTTTCAGTTCAAACTTTGAAATTCTAGATAAAATATCCAAAGAGAAATATATATATATATATATATATATATATATATATATATGTGTGTGTGTGTATACATACATATATACATACATATATATATGTATATATATATATATATATATATTTCTTGGTTCTGGCTGTACTTGGAATCAAACTGATTATTGTGGTCATGCTCAAAAAAACTTGGCTTTGGAGAGGTGGGCCTTAGATTTTCAGCCTAACAATGTCTCATTGCACATGCTCTTTGAAGTATTTAAGTGTTTAAAGTTGAATAAATGAAGACCAAGAATGTTGTTGGAACTTCAAAGTCTCAAAAGGAAATGATAAGGCCATGTAACCACTGTTAGTGCATGTCAGAGGGGCCCCTGTTTGGTCACATCAGCTCCTCACAGTTTGGAATGATCAGAACAAGAAGACCACTCTTTGATGAGTCTTTTTCTTGGCTAGGAATCTTTCCTGTTTTTGTTGGCTATCATACACTGGTTTTAGGGTGCAGGCAAGGGGGTTAGAGGTATCTTTGGTGGAGGATAAATGTGTAGGGGAGGGAAAGAGAAAGTGGGAGAATGGCTTGCAGAATTAACAGCCTGCCTCCAAAATTGTGACCACAGGTATGATTTAGGTTGGGCCCAGAGGGAATAAAAGATGTTTTCTCTTGTGACTCTCATGTTAAAAAAATAAATAAATAAGGTTATATATATATATATATATATATATATGTATATATATATATACATATATATATATATAATATGTATATAGTCAATTAGTTTCTCTAAGCTGAGGCCCCCAGATGGCAGAAATTTATACACATTTTTCAAATACAGTTGACCTTTGAACAACACATTGCTTTCAATGCCCCCTGGGGATTTCCATCCCAGGTGGGAAGGAGGGGGACGGACCTTAGAAGAAAGTGCAGGCATATTTTAAGGGTCTGGCTTGGAAATAACACCCATAACTTGTGTTTACATTCCAATGACTAAGATACCAGTTGCATGACCCTACCTAATTGCAAAGGATGCTGGGCAGTAAGTCTAGCTGCTTGCCCAAGAAGAAAAGCCAACTAGATTTTGAATGGCCAGAAAATTCTGCCACAAATGTAGGAAAGAATCTACAAGGTGTATGTGAATAAAATTTCAAAATCTGCTGAAGGACATTAAAAAGTAAATAAGAAGAGAGATATATTATGTTCTTATATGAAAGATATAGTTGTATAAAATGAAATTGTCCCAATATTAATCTAGCATTCACATGAAATCTCAGTCAATATCTTAACTGAATTCTATGGAAGCTGATAAAATGATTCTAAATTTCATATGATAGAGAATATCTAAGTTTTTAAACAGGACACTATAGGGGTACCTGGATGGCTCAGTCAAGCATCCAACTCTTGATTTTGGCTCAGGTCATGATCCCAGTATAATGGGATTGAGCCCCACATTGGGCTCTGCACTGAGCCTGGAGCCTGCTTGAGATTTTCTCTCTCTCTCTCCCTCTCTCTGTTCCTCTCCCCTGCTTGCACTCTCTCTTTCTAATATAAAATAAAATAAAATAAAATAAAATAAAATAATAAAAAAAGAGGACACTGTAGTGTCATTATCACTATAGGTCTATTATAATTAAAACATAGTGGTATTGGTTAAAAAAAAATAGATACATAGAACAGATAAACAGATTAGAGGACCCAGAAATATATTTTTAGTATTATTCAACTTAAAAGGAAGGAAATCCTATCACATATTACAACATGGATGAAATCTGATGACTATGTTAAGTGAAATAAGCCAGTCACAAAAAGAAAACAAAACAAATACTGTATGATTCCACTTATATGATGTTCGTAGAGTAGTCAAATTCATGGAGACAGAAAGTAGAATGGTGGTTGCCTGGGGCTGCAATGAGGGAGGATGGGAGGTGGTGTTCAATGGGTGCAGAGTTTCAGTTTTGCAAGATGAAGAAGTTCTGGAGATCTGTTGCACAACTGTTGTTAACACTGCTGATCCACACACTTAAAAATGGTAAATTATGTTATTTTTTCACGCCATTAAAAAATTATTAAATTATTTTAAAAACAAATATCTTGATAGGATAGTGGCTTATGATAATAAAAAGGGGTGTTTCAAGTTAGTGGTAAGTGGATAGCACATTCAAGAAATAATTGGTTGTTAATTCCATACCTATATGGGAGAAAAATGTCCCCATACATTATAAAAACAACAAAGTTCAAGATAAAAGGAAGAATTGTAAACTTAGAAAAAAATATTAAGAGAGTTTTCATAATATGGAAGTGTTACGATGGCTAGATAAAAATCAAAAGCGTGCACTTGATAAACAAAATACAGGGAGTTGTTGCATTATGTTAGAGTGTTGTAAAAATATTTCTAAGCGAAGTGTAAAACTCAGAATTCATAAATAAATCTAATGAAATATTTGCCCTCATAAAACCTTAAGTCTTTTTTAGAGGAAAAAAAAAGCCACCATAAAGCTAAAAGGTAAGTGATAGACTTGTAGGAGATATTTGCAACATATTTACTCAATAAAAGGTTAATATCCAGAATGTACACAGATCTAAAAATCAATAAGACAGGAAAATATTTTAATAGAAATACTTAGAATATGAACATGACTCCCACAGAAGACTGAAACAGCCAGTAAGCATATGAAAAGATGTTAAGTCTTACTCAACATCAAGAAATAACCAATTATAACCATAATAAAAATATTTCCTCATCTATTAGATTGGAATTAATTACAAATATTCAGAGTAGTGGTTGTTCTTATTCATCTTTGGTGAAAAACTAAAAGTTTCATCTTTCAGAAAAACTGGATATATTTCTCAAAGTATAAAATGTGTGTGTATTTGATTCATGAACCTTACATTAGGCATCTATCTTAAATATTCCTATATGTGAACGCAGATAAATATATTAAAATGTTCATTGAAGCATCTTTTATTTAAGGAAACATCAGAATTTAAATATTTTATCAACAGGGGTTTGGTTAGGTGGTATTCCACAATATGAATGTAGTACAATTATTTATATAATTAAAACAGATTAGATATATGTAATTATATACATATACATACATATATACATATATATACACATGCACACACAATAAAAATGTTCTGAATGTAATAGCTTTTTCTCAGTCTTTTAAGTATCAAAAAACTGGGTGTCAGTAGGGAGTTCTTCTACAAGACAAAATATTTTTCCATTGCATTTAAATGGTAGTGCATTTTACCTAATTCCTATAATTACCATTGATGTAGTAGATGGAGAAATCTATTAAGTCCTTGAATTTTCATAACCTCATTGGTACAAGCCACATTAACAATATTAAGATTGCTCCTTCTAAATAAGTCAACCAGGTTTGCCCTTTCGGACCTCACAAAGACCACAGACTGCATCCAGCCAATGCTGTTGAGTAAGGGTACTGGAGTCTGGCTGTAGGCAGGTTCCCAATATACAGCTACAAGCCAGGGGGTGATGTGGTACACAGTGTAGCCAGCCCTCCAGATATTACCAAGACAGATGTTTACTGACCTATAATACAGCTCATACTATTCAAAGACACTGAGGTGGGGATGAAGTCAAAAGGGCACTTTTAAGTACTTAAAGATGAGTCTTCATGGTAGTATAGCTAATAGTAATAGCCAGGAAATCTACAATAACTAAAACATACCCCTACATTTATACAGTAAGTAGTGTTTAAACCTTTATTTTTAAAGCTTAAAAATAATCATGAACTCCAAAAGCAATGGGCCTCCTACCCTAGAGCTGTCCCCACCTGCTTTGCCTTTTTTTAAACTATTTTTTTTTAATTTCAGTGTAGTTAACACACAATGTTATAAATGTAAAACACAGATAGTGTAGGAGGCTGTTATTAACATCTGATATAGGATTTCAGGTTTTTGATTTGGTTATGTCCTTTACCTTGAATGGAATGCCGAGTAGAAAATGGAATTCCAATCACCCACAGTGTGCAGTGACATTAGGATTCAATAGTCACCTGAGGTTGCTGGGGAAGAAATGCATATTGAAGCAAGTGCCTTGGGTGCTGTACTTGACATTCACAGTGGTGACAATGATGACAAGGCCTGCAGAGAGAGATGGGAAAGCCACATGTAACTGCATAGGAAAGCAGTCCCAGACAACATGACTGACTTTAAGCCCTCAGCACTGGTCATGATCAGAGAATCAGACAGCTTCTGCAATGATACTCAAAACAAAACAGGACAAAACATCTGTTTTGGCATCTTCTGGCAGCAAGGACTGCAAAATGGACTCAGACTTTAATTGAGTAGATTGCATGATTACAATGAAAGTTGAATTCTCACACTTGCCTCTACCCTTGTGTACAGTGAGGCCCTGTGGTACAGGTATCACTCTGAGACCTGGAATTGAGATATGTATGTGGATACAAAGAAATCTGTGAATTTTAGGCTGAATGGCTTAATTGAGCACCTTAGAATAGTTCTCAGTTCACTGATTGGTGGGGGAAAACCAGACTCAACAAAGGCCCACATCTGATGAGGTCAAACTGTCCTGCTCCTTGTGACCGTACCTTGCGCAGAAATATTCATTCTTTTTTTTTAATTTTTTTAAAAGTTTATTTTTGAGACAGAGAGAGACAGAGCATGAATGGGGGACAGAGCATGAGAGAGGGAGACACAGAATCTGAAACAGGCTCTGGGCTCTCAGCACAGAGCCCGACATGGGGCTCGAACTCACGGACTGTGAGATCATGACCTGAGCTGAAGTCGGACGCTTAACCGACTGAGCCACCCAGGCGCCCCCAGAAATATTCATTCTATAGAAGAGCACACTCATCCACTGGTATGATGAATCTGATGAGCAGGAAAAGCAAGAATGTTAAATGTCTTAATGAGACACATGTGTAGCAGATGATGAGCTTTAAACTCCATGAAACCTCAGGGGCCCAGGCAGTGGGAAGTTTTCTAGTGGCCAGGTGTTCTAAAATATTTTGGAACGTTCCCTCCAAAGTGAAAGAAAAGTTGCTACTTCTATGGCCTTCCACTCAAAAATGGACAGTTTGGGGTGGGTCTCTTTGGAGACAACATATACCATATTTGAAAGTGCTGCTCGAACGAATGTGTTGAATAATCTTCAAAATTCCAGATTTTGAATAGGACCTGGAGCAGGTGTCCTGGAACTAATGGACCAGCATAATGGTAATTGAAATGTCTGTTTCCAACAGGGATGCTGTATGGAGTTTCTGGCAAGCTCAAGTGAGAGAATTACAGTGTAAATATCCAGGTTGGGGAGCAATGCCATGTCCTATGTTTATTATTATTAAGAATCAGGTCTTGGCTTGCTATGCTACTAAATTTTGTAAAGATAGTATGGCACCCAGTGACATGTGACCTAAGCTACTCATCATGAAAGGCTATGTTCTGACATACCAGGCCACAAGGTGGAAGTTGTTTGTAAGAGAATAGGTTTGAGCAAGCCCAGAGGGTACAGTAGATTTCATGGTCTGGTACTCCAACTCCTACTGAATCTTGTACGCCTTCTCTATCTTTCTCACAATTTACATTTATGACTTCATGGGGATTCCCATGACAGTCAGGTTTACAGATGGTTCTTCCTGTTATGTTGGCACCAACCATAAGTAGACTACTCAGCCTCACTCAAGAGTAACCCTAAATAACAAGGGAGAGGAATATTCTCTAAGTGAACAAAATTTTGAACAGCACATTTAGTTTTTCACTTTGGCTATCCAGTCAAAGAAATGGCCAAAAGTAGAGATCTACACAAACTCATGCACAGCACTTTGACTAGATGGGCAAAGATGGGAAAAGAACAGAACTGGATGATAAGTGATGAATAGACTAGAGAAGAGGTATGCAAATGACTTCTTAGAATGGAAACTGGGTGCCATATTTGTGTCCTATGTGAAGGTTCACCAAAGATTCAACTTCTCTGTAGAGGGAAGTTTCAATAATCAGGTGGGCAAGTCGACACATTCTATGGCTGTCATGGAAGGCTCCATGAGGCCATGTACAAAGTGGCTAATGCAGCAGTGACAGAGGCCATGCATGGGCTCAACAACATTTACTTCCTAAGGGGAACCATTTAGTTGCATGGTAGCAAGCATATTACAATATTCATTTCTCCCAAATTACTGCCTTGTTCTTGTTGGAGAAAATACTCATTCCAGATATGAATTATGATTTTTCCCCACATTGGTAATGTTTCTCCCAAACCTATCATTTCTGGATCTAGAATGCCACATTCACCATCAGTTATTTCATATAACACTGCTTCTGATCAAGGAACCCACTTCATAATCAAAGGAGCGTGGCAATAGCCTCATTCCCAATTTACCTACTTTATTCCCTGTCACTCAGAAGCAGTTGGCTGGATATAATGTCAGAATGGCCTGTGTTATGCCACCAATTGGAAGACAGCAACCTGAAAGTGGTATATGCTTTGAGATAGCAACCAATAATCAGAATATGCACATCTGGAAATTAAAGAGACATAATTGGAAATGGTTCTTCTCACTATTATGCCTAATATTCTTTCTGCAGAATTTTGGCTTCCCACCCCTATAACTTTGTGCTTTGCTGGTTTGGAAGTTTTAGTTCCAAATGGAGAAATGCTTCTGCCAGAGAACACAATGATATATCCATTGAATTTGAAGTTGAAGCTGTATCCTGTTATTTGAGTTTCTTTATCTCACTATAAAGAAGAGAATTACTGTCGTGGCCAGGGTGATTGATTATGATTACTAGGGAGGAACTGCTATACAAAGGAGGTAGGGAGGATTCTATCTGGAACACATAGGATGCTCTGTAATGTCTCTGCCATGTCCAATAGTAGATATTAGTGGATAATTTTATGAATTAAATTGTGTCCCTCACAAAGATAAGCTGAAATCCTAAACCCTGGTACCTGTGAATGTGATCCTATTTGAAAATAGGATCTTTGCAGATATAATCAAGTTAAGGTCATACTGGCTTAGGGTGAGCCCTGTTCCAATGTGACTTGTATGCTTATAAGAGGTGTAAAAGAGGGGCGCCTGGGTGGCTAACTTGGTTGAACATCCAACTCTTGATTTCAGCTCAGGTCATGATCCCAAGGTCATAGTATTGTGCCCCATGACAGGCTCTGTGCCGTGTGTGGAGCCTGCTTGGGATTTTGTCTCTCTCCCTCTGGCCCTCTTTCCTGCTTTCTCTCTCTCTCTCTCTCTCTCTCTCTCTCTCTCTCTCTCTCTCAGTGTAGAAGAGGCACAGACACACACATGGGAAGAATGCCATGTGCCAATGGAGGCAGAGGTTGGAGTTATGTAGAAACAAGCCAAGGAATAACAAGGATTGCCAGCCACCACCAGAAACTAGGAGAGAGGCATGAGATAGTTTCTTGCTTAGAAACAACAGAAAGAATTGCCCCTGCTGACACATTGATTTGGGGCTTTTGGCCTCCAGATTTATTCTGTGACAGAATAAATTTCTATTGTTTTAAGCCTCCCAGTTTATGATAATTGTCTGGCATCCCTTGGAAACTAATGCAAACAACAACGGCAATTTTATGGGACAGCTAAGGACTCAGACCCTTCAGGAATTAGCTATTTGACTATTTGACCCTGTGATCAGTTACCGAAATGAGGGCTGTAGCAACTAGGGGTATTTTCTTTCTGTGTGTGTGTGTGTGTGTGTGTGTGTGTGTGTGTGTGTGTGTGAGAGAGAGAGAGAGAGAGAGAGAGAGAGAACCCATTTGACCCTTTTGATGAGAATATGTGAATATTTAGCATGGAAATGTAGTATAAGTTCAGGCACACTTTAAAGTAAAAGTGACACAAATTATCATCAATTTTGCTAGAAGGTGCCCACCCAATGGGGAACTAGGGGGTCATCATTGTTTCTTTTGAGCCACTTATTTGCTCAAGTCTGGGTGAGATTTGCAAATATGGGTGAGACCACTGCCCTCACTCACTCAGTCCTAAAACCAGCCTAACAGAATTCTTGCCCTACTCAGAGGTCAGGCTCTACCTTCTGTCTGCCCCTTACAGGCCTCCAGACATCCAACAATGAAGCTCTCACAAACATCTCTCATCTTCTCATTGATCTGACTACAAACTATCCCTTTCATAGTGCAAACTCCTCAAGTCCCATGAATTCTGTGATAATCAGGAGCTTTGATTTTAATCACGATTTTCCTCCTCCAATACTACCTTCCACTTACCAAAAAGCCCCCTCAGTTTCTAAATGCTCTGCTCACATACCATACCTCCCCTGAGATCTTCACATGGCTCCAAGCTATTAGTATCACATACTGAAGGCTTAGTGCCTCTTCACTCATTTGATGAGCTTTTATTCCATCACTTTATGCTTCTGTATCCCTTAAGATGCCTTCCATCTGGCTTGAAAGGCTTCCTTCTTTCTCTTTTTCCCAATAAAGTTGATAGGTCACTAACTCATATTTACTCTCCTTCAAAAATGTTTTTATTATTGTTGCCAGCTGCTCTCTTACCAGTGCTGCTAGCACTAGTTCTTTTACCATAGCAGGAACAGTAATCTGTAAAGATGAGAACATCCAGTAAGTGTTTACTATGTTCTACACACTGTGCTAAGTCTTCTCCATGCATCAGCTCTACAATCCTCACCAAAACGTCATGAGATAGGTGCTCTCATTATTCTCATTTTACTTCTAAGGAAACTGAGGCTTATGGAAGTTAAGCAATTTGCCTAAAAGCACAAGGAATAGAAAACTACACTTTATTCATGACAAAAAGTGCTTGAAATATATACCATCCGCGCCAAAGATATTTTGGGAGTTCTAAAGACCCTAAAGGTATGGGGTGTCCAAGGCCCACAGTCACTGAACTCTCTAGGTTCTTAAAGGAAGTTTGTTTTTTGCCAAATGTAATTCCTCAAAATAGAAGAATTGTCCCTTTTCCTTCAAGAGATTTTGGCTCAGGCAGCACTGATTCATGTGAAGGTCCACATTTTCAGATTCACTGGCAAGCTGGTTTGTGGGGACAGGTCTTTAACTTTGAATTGTAAAGCTTGGCAGTTTTGGACCAGAGTTAGGTGGAGCCCAAGAATTTTGTGATAGTGCCTAGGGTCACCATGAAGACTAGCCTGGGAGGCAAGGAAGGCAGAAACTGAGTCTCACCCAAAACAGTTGTGCTTTTATATATCCATGTGTCTATGTATATGTATTTATATGTACATATGTGCTCTTATGATATGGTATTCATATATATATATATATATATATATACACACACATATAATATATATGTATATGTGCATGTGTGCATGTCTATGTAAGCTGAGTACATATGCATATTCTGGGTTAATTTTCATTTGGAAATGGAACTCTGATGCTTTAGAAACTGTTTAAGATCCATTCTTTGCAGTGAAAGACAAGGATAAATAAACAACTGAGGGTCAGGGAGATTAAACCTATAGCCAAAGACAACATGAAACAACTACTCAAATTCAAGTTTCCTCATTGTGATAAGGTGATGATTGTGCCCTTGGACCTTCTCTCTCAAAGACCACGCGGGGTCCCCAAATGATAAGGATGAGTAATTGGTACATTTTGGGCCCAGGGCTGGGCTGTAAACTGTAGGTCTGGGGTCCAAGAACTCCTCAGTGAGTGGCCTCATGATGTGGACCATGCCAAAGCATGCTGCCTGAGGCAATGACATCTCAAACCTCTCTGTCTAGATGAGTTGGGGAGGGGGGTCATGCTGCCTTCATTGTTGTTCTATAGCTGGCCTGGGGATCATGGTATCTTGGGGCTTGGTCATCTGTATGATGTACCTTTTATTGCCTGGAGAGTTTTTATTATTTTGCTTGTTACTTGCAGACATATTTGAGTGGCCACTGTGAATACAGCCAGGATCTGCAACTTTACTCTTAAATTACGACCTTTTTAAGAAAACAGGTCCCACAGAATGAGCATAAGGATGATAGAAGCCAATATTTCAAATTATAAAATGTTTAAATTTTTTACACAAAATTTGCCTCTCATAGCCTCCATGAGGAGAAGAAGAAAGTAACCCCAAAACATGCAACCAGAAGTGGAGATGAGTCTCCTACCTCAATTATGTCTACATAGCCTGACCTTTAGCTAGAAATAGCCAGTCACTTCTGGACCCATTAGCAGAGAACTGAAAGACAGGGGTTTCATGTAGAGCAGGCAGTGGGGAGCCCTGCCAAGGCATGCCCTCCCATCATTCTAAGGCCAAAGGAGTTCTATCCTGCTTTACAAATTAGCACACTGAGCTCCTGAAATCAAGTGTTCCTTTCTAGATTGCAGCCTGCTTGGTGCTGTTCATCAGGTGGCTCTAAACCTTTTAAATGTTTGCTTGGGCAATATGACTTCCTCCAGACTCAGAGCCAAATACAAATTAAAAGCTTAGTGCAGACTTTTTCTTTTCAGCAGGTTACTAACAGAGCCTTAGATACTCGGCAAACATTTATAAAAGAAGGCTTATTCCAGTATTGATCTGGAACAGAACTTTTTGTATGATGTAATGCATAAACCTTGTCCCAGGAATAAATTAGCATTCTGGATAAATGCTTTAGCATTTTAATAAAGAATTTTGATGGACTAAAAATTGTTCTAGATGCCAGCTTCACATTCATTCTGCTGACTGTCAGCCTTGAGAAGGGCCAACAACCCTAACCAAATTCCCCTTCTGCCTTCAGAAGCTGTGCTGTTCCTTGCATCCATGCCTATAACCATTTAACCTTCGTTTTCTGTAAAATTTCCTACCTGAAGTCAATCTTGAATTGATTTGTTGGAAGTCTTGTCTCTTGTAGCATGCATAACTAAATTTATAAGAAATGTAAAATATAGTGCAGAGGGAATGGAAGACATAGTAGATGTAGATTATGTTTTCCCTCATGTCTACAATTATTTGCAAATGCCCATTCTCTCCTTTGATTACACCCATGTTTGATGTGTCACTAGTCCCACTTCATGGGTGAGAAAATATAGGGTAAGAAGGTGAAGTGGTCTGCCTGTCCCCAAACTCACAACTAACAAGGAAAGGCTCAGGTCTTACTTTGGCCTCCATTTGTTTTTTAAATTCAATGGCCCCATGTCTTTTCCCAACACCACAAATGCATTTGGAAAGATGCTTATAAATCATTGACTCCTGGAATGGAAAGAAGCAAGTGTGCAGACCAACATATAGATTTGCAGGGAATCCAAACTGCCTGGAGTATACAAACCTGCCCTAGAACTCTCCTCCTGCCCCCTCGTCAAGGACAACAGAAAGAGGACAGATGCCTAGGTGGCAGTATGAGGCATCTCTCTGCCTGGGAACACACAACATCTGAAAAACACATGATGCTGCAGGAGTTTGAAAGTGGAGAGTCAGGGTGCTTTCTCCAATGTGTGATTCATGTTCCCACCTGCAGTTGCTCTGAGGGTGCGATTATCCTACTTTCCCAACAATACGTCCAATCTGCACCCTCATGCCTCACTCTGGAAGGAAACATGAAAAGGTTGTTAACTTTTTTACTCTTGGTGTTAGTAGACATATTGAAAGCACACAACTAGCAAGGGCTTCCTAGATAAGCCGTTTTTGAAGAATTGGCTCTGGAAATTCCAGAATAAGAACACTGATACAATTATGAAACCAAGTATTCCAAATATAATACTCTAGGAGATTGTTAACAGAAGGAAAGTCTTTGAGTCAGCCTTTTAAAGCTTCTTAATTTGTGCTTTTGAACTTTATGGTAGGAGTAGAGAGAAGCAAAATCTGCTGGTCAGAGAGAGAGAGCATATCTGATTTCCTTCCACAGACTTGGAAACTGAGTAGAAATGAACCAGCCTTTAGAGACTCTATACAATTGCAGTTCTCTAAGAACCAGGCTTATATCATCATCATTTGAGTGCTGAGAAAGGATGATAGCAGTAAGAAGAACCTTGAAGGACGTTGCTATTCAGGCAGGCAGACTGTATAGTAAGAATGCTGAATGAGGCAGAACTTCCTTGGAAAAGGGTTGAATCAGTGAATTTCAATGAAACAGCCCTCAGAGGCATAATATTTAGTGATTTCAGCTTGCATTATTTATTGACTAGTGGGGAGTTTGTGGGTTTAACATTTTATTAATATGGCACCAGGTCATCTGAGAAAGTTGTAGCCACTGGGAAAGCTCCCCAGAAACACATTTTCATATTATCAACAATGCACTTTAAGGATTGAAGAGATTCTCCAGTGTGTCTCTGGGGACAGATAGAAAGGGCCACGTCTTACACAAGCCATTTCTTCTCCAAGGAAGTCAAATGCTAGTGAGCAAACTCCACAACTACTTTATTTCTTTCTTGATCTTGTGTTTCTTACTTTGTGCCTTCAAACCCATGAAAGGCTGGGAAAGCAATCTCTATGACCTAACATAGCTTTGAACAGCTAAATGAGTCCCTCCTGTTATCATTCATTAAGTGACCCCAGGATATTGGCATCAAATAAAACTTATATGCAATTGCTCATGGCCTTCTGTCTCACTTAAAAATGTGATGGTTAAGGGGCGCCTGGGTGGCTCAGTCTGTTAAGCGTCTGACTTCAGCTCAGGTCATGATCTTGCGGCTTGTGGGTTCAAGTCCTGTGTAGTGCTCTGTGCTGACAGCTTGAAGCCTGGAGCCTGCTTCTGATTCTATCTCCCTATCTCTCTGCTCCTCCCCTGTTCATGCTCTCTCTCAAAAATTAATAAACATTAAAAATTTTTAAAAATGTGATGGTTAATGCCTAAGAACTCAGATCCACTATGAAACCTGACATCTAATCATATGATTATGGAACACTTTTCCTCCTCCACTTCATGTCATTACATTAATAGGGCTACAATATGTTAACAGTGAGTTACAGCTAAAAGTACTAAAATTGCTGCAAGGATCAGACCCTATTTAAAAAGGTCTTAGGAAAACTCAAACAGTAAGAGAAACAGAAACAAGAAAACTAGGCAAATTTAAAACCATTGACATCTACAGCTACAGCAAACCTTAAACATTTCTAATCAGATTAATTTAAAACCTTATACTAAAGGCAAATCTGAACAAAACTCACACCTGACACAGACTTTGGACTTATCAGAGAGGGAATTAAAAATAACTATAAATAGTTAAAACATAATAATGGAAAAAAGTAAACAATATTCAAGAACATATGAATAATGTTAAAAGAGATATGGAAGCTTTAAGAGAGAATCAAAAGAAAATGCTAGAAAAAATAAAAGTTGCAGAAATAAAGAATGCCTTTAATGGGCTCATGTGTAGACTGGAAACAGTCAAAGAAAGAATTGGTGAGCCTGAAAATGTGTCAATAAAAACTTCCCAAATTAAAATGCAAGGAGAAAAAAAAGAATAAAAAAAAAACCCAGAACAGAATATCTGAGAACTTTGGGATAATTTCAAAAGATGTAATATGCTTAATGAAATAATAGGAGAAGAGAGAAGGAATGGAGTAGAATAAATATTAGAAGTAATAACTGACAAGAGCTTTCCAGAACTAATGGCAGGCATCAAACCACAAATTTAGAAAGCTCAGAGAAAACAAAGCAGGATAAGTAACCAAGAATCTGCACCCAGGCATATCATACTCAATGTATTGAAAGAAAAAAACTCCTGCAAATCTAGAATCTATATCCAGAAAAATAATTTTTCAAAAGAGAAGAAGAAATGCAGACTTTTTCAGAACAAAAGTGAAAGGAATTCATCATCAATAGAATGCCCAGCAAGAAATTATGAAGTTCTTCACAGGGAAGGAAAATGGTAGACTGGAAACTTGGATCTACTTTTTGAAAATACCAGAAAATATATTAAAGAAGGGATAAATGAAAGTAAAGTGAATTTTTTAATTCTTAATTGATATAAGAGAAATGTTTAAAGTCATAACAGTACTAGAACAGTATGTTATGAGATTATACAATATGGACAAGGGAAATAAATGACAGCAATTCTATAAAGGAGGCAGGAAGGAATTAGGAATATTCTGTTATAAGTTACCTGTACTACCCATGAAGAGGTATCTATCATGTTATGTAGATCTATATTAGTTGTAATTAATGTATATTGCAAACTGTATGGCAATCACTAAAAACTTACATGCAAAGAGAGAAGGAAAATATAATTGAATGAATGCTAAATCAAAATCAGAGAAGAGGAAAAAAACATAGAGAAAGAAATATAATAAACAGAAAACTGTTGTAAACATGGTAGATATTAAATCCAACTATATCAATAATCACATGTAAAATATCTTAATAAGTAGGTTAAAGGACAAAGATTGTCCAACTGGATTAAAAAATAGCCAATTATATAATTTATACATCATACTCCTTTTAAATATGAAGAAAAAGAAAATGGGTGGAGGATGATGGCAGAATATGGAACACTAAGAATCCGTCTCCCACCCTAGACAACATTTGCACTCCAGAAATTGTCTGATGTATCTATTTTGGAACAAAATGACAACAAAACAAAATGAAGTTGGAGGTTTTCAACTTCCAGGACAACATTTGGTTGGTAAATTGCAGTTAATTTCAGTCCATTGCAGCTCATAGTACAGCCCTACTCTCATGTAGGCAGCTGTGCATGTGTTTGTAGAGTAACTTGCATACAGCTTATGGGAGGCAGGATAGGCAAAAGAAATATTCCGAATACCAGGAATCAGTGCTCTTATTGCTGCTTCTGCTCACAGAAGTGCAGACAAAAAAGTGGTGGCCATTGTTGTTGCATCTAACCCATCTGTTTCAAGCCCCTCTCTTTCTGGCTGAAGTGAGCTCCATGGCACTTACAAGTCTGGCACTCTTTTCTCTCTCCTTTATTTTTTTTCTTTTTCCCCTTGGGAGAGCCAGATGTTAAAGACGAGAACTTCAAAAGCACCTGCATGTACAGGGGAAATGAGAAAGTGATTGAAAATGCCCAGGGAACAGACCTGAGACTGCTCAGGCTCAGGAAAGACCTAATACCTTGAGTTTATATCTTGAGCTGATCTTTGGCACAGAGAGGCTACAATTAAAAACAAAATGAACAAAGGAATAACAAAAAACAACTAGCAAACTCTAGAAAGGAGGGTTCTAGCAAACTCTAGAAAGCAGGGTATTTGATTTGCAGTGTTACCATGTTATTAGATTTAAATATCTAGTTTTCAACACCCCCCACCCAAATTCACAAGGCAAAGAAACAGGAACATATAGACCATTCAAAGGAAGACAAAATAAGTCAGCAGGAACTGTTCCTGGGAAAGACCTGATGGCAACTCTACTAGACATAGACTTTAAAACAACTGTTTCAATGATATTCAAAGAACTGAAGGAAGATGTGATGAAAGTCAACAAAATGTTGTATAAACAAAATGGAAATATTAATAAAAAGATACAAAACTGAAAAAGAAATTGCATTGTAAAGTACAATAACTGAAATGAAAAAGTCACTAGAGGAGTTCAAAGGCACATTTGAGCAGGCAGGAAAAGAGAAACAGTGAATTTGAAGATAGGACAATGGAGATTATCTATTCTGGAAAAAAAAATTGAAGAAAAGTGAACAGAGCCGAAGGGACCTGTGGGGGTCCATCAAGCAGATCAATATACATGGCGAGGCAGTCTCAAGAGAAGAGAGAGAAAGGTGCAAAGATAATATTTGAAGAAGAAAGTGTTACCAAGAGTTAGATGGAAAAGAAAAGAAGTCTTTGTCTTTTCACGGCCATAGTAAAGAATTACATGACAACAAAACAAAAGTAAAGCAGAGAAAAGATTTTATTAAAGTACACTCCAAGGGATGGGGCACCTGGGTGGCTCAGTTAAGCTGCCTACTTCAACTCACAGGTCATGGTTTCATGATTCACAAGTTTGACCCCTCTGTTGGGCTCTGTGCTGACAGCTTGGAGCCTGGAGCCTGTTTCAGATTCTGTGTCTTCCTCTCTCTCTGCCTCTCCCCTGCTGGTACTCTATCTCTCTCTCTCATTCAAAAACAAATTTAAAAACATTAAAAAAAAAAGTACACTCCAAGAGTAGCCAGCCAGTCAAGAGAGACAAAGGCCCAGAAGTTCCGAGGTGTGGGGTTATATCATTTTTTTTTTCTTCTGGGTGGGTCCTTTGAATGACAGGACTGGATTATATAATAGCCAGAACCACGTATGCTTCACCGATGGTGTTCTATCAAATGTTTAAGAAAGAAGACACTAACTCCTACATTATCTTCCAAAAAATAAGCAGAGATAACACTTTCCAACTCATTCTATGAAGCCAATATTATCCTTATATCAAAACCCGGTGTATTATTTCAGCAATAAAAAGAAATGAGCTATCAAACCAAAAAAAAGACATGGATGGACTTGAAATGAATATTGCTATATTTAAAAAAAAAGCCAAATTGAGGGGCGCCTGGGTGGCTCAGTCGGTTAAGCATCTGACTTTGGCTCAGGTCATGATCTCATGGTTCGTGAGTTCGAGCCACGTGTTGGGCTCTGTGCTGACAGCTCAGAGCCTGGAGGCTTCTTCAGATTCTGTGTCTCCCTCTCTTTGCTCCTCTCCCATTCACACTCTGTCTCTCTCTCTCTCTCTCTCTCTCTCTCTCTCTTAAAAATAAATAAAAACATTAAAAAAAATTTAAAGCCAAATTGAGAAGATTTCATATTGTATGATGCCATCTGTGTAACATTCTGTAAAATGAAAAATTATAGAGTTAATAAAAAGATCAGTGATTGTCAGGGGCTCAGGAGTGTGAAGTTTAATAGTTGAAGCAGAGGGAATTTTTAGAGTGGAGAAACTATTCTGGTGTGCTTAAATCCCTACTCCTTAAGTGTGAGCTAGTTACAGTGACTTCATTCCAAATACCAAGTGGGAGAGAGAATGCAACTTGACAGTGGAGAAACCTGACAAACTACCCCAGCCAGGTCATCAAGGTCAACATTGACAGTGATAGGTAATATTGACTATGTACACATGATATCAAGTGATGAATACGGCAGTTTACCTCTGTGGTTTTCCTCTTAATAATCTACAACCCCAGTAAAATCATGAGAAAAATTTCAGACAAATTCCACTTGAGGGACATCCTATAACATGCTTGACAAATGCTCCTCAAATCTTTCAAGATCATAAAAACAAGGAAAGTCTGGGGCACCTGGGTGGCTCAGTCAGTTGAGTGCTAACATTGGCTCAGGTCAGGATCTCGAGGTTTATGAGTTTGAGCCCCACATCAGGCTCTGTGCTGACAGCTCAGAACTTGGAGCCTGCTTTGGATCCTGTGTCTCCCTCTCTCTCTGCCCCTTCCCCACTCATGCTCTCTCTCTCTCTCAAAAATGAAATAAACATTAAACAAATTAAAAAAAAAATAAAACAAGGAAAGGCTGAGAACATGCCAAAAAATAAAAAAGCCCAAGGAAATATGATAAGTAAATGTAATGTGGGATCCTGAATAAAATTCTAAAACATAAAAAGACATTCTGGAAAAACTAAGGACATTTGAGCAAACTATGGACTTTAGTAATAATAATAATAATAATAATAATAATAAATATTGGTTCATTAATTGTAACAAATGTAATAAACTGGGTCTGAGGGTATTGTGGGAGCTTTGTAATATGTTCTCAATTGTTTTTATAAATCTAACACTGTTCTAAAAATTGATTATTTTTTAATGGTTCTTCATGCTGCCTCTATCTCACTTAACATAGATACAAAGTCAAATCACACACAAGTACATTTAATTGGCAGACCTAAGTTATACTTGTAACCAAAGGAGCTTAACAAATATGGTTTTGATCTTTCTAGCCTCTGTAGTACAGGGAAACATACAAGAAGTTTGGAAATGATGATGACTGAGCCTGTCCACAAGAATTAAATACAGGTGGTTGTATCAAAATTCAACTATTGCCTTGTTGATGCACCTCTAAACCCTATCCAGTTTTTCTCTGTTATCAAGGTTTTAACAAGTAAATAGAAGGCAAATGAGAGGTCACAATATATACATATATTAATAGATACCACCAGAAAAAAACATCAAATTCATATGTCCATCCAAAGTACTGCCAACACAGATTACTATCAATTGTTCATAAATTTGTGAATCTGTTGGGTAAAAAATTTCATGTTGTTTCATTTAATGTTCTTCTAATTACAAAGGTAATAATGCTTCTGATCACCTGCTATTCATTCCGTTGGTGAGGAAGTGATCATCTGTCCTAAATAGGATGAGACTGAGGACACCTGACATTGGGCTGATGAGATTTACATCAGTTGATTATTCACATATGCTCATGGCCTTGGGGAGGAGGACACTAAGTACGACACAGGTCCACATGAGTTCTTGGGAAAAGAGTGAATATCAGGCGGACTGTTGGAGACAGGATTTTTGGAGGATGCAATTGACTTGTTTGAATAACTGTCGTAGGTTGGCAGGGAAGTGAAGGCCAGTAGGGTGAGGACCAGGTGGAGTGCATCCTGTCCAGCTGAAACAGGAATTCGTTGGGTAAAGAATCTTTCCCACTAGGTGGGGGCATGTCTAGTGACAGTGGGAAAACCCACAGTTAGACATTTGGGGCCCTGTGAAGTTCAAAGATGTCAAGGTGGCACATGAAATATTAGGCTTTTCAATGTTTATTAGTGAGTTATATTTCCTTTTCTTTGAATTGCCCATTTATGTCTTCTCTCCAACTTAACTGTATTGTTTCCGGGATTTAATTTTTTTTTTCTGGTTATCAGCTCTTTTTCTCATACTCATATTATAAATATTTTCCCCCAATCTGTTTTTTTTTCCATTAAGAACATTCTTTAAAAACTACTTTGTTGTGATGCTGCTTAGAACACTTCAGTGACTTTCAGAGCAAATACCAAAATTTTTGATGTGGCTGGCTACCCTGAATGAGCTGCTACACTCTCTTGTGCTCATGCTCCTGTCCTCATGTCTGTTTTCATTTCTTCCCATGCTCCTTTATCCCTTCATATACCTGATTCTTTAGAGGCTTCCTGCTGCAGATTTTCTTCTTTTCATGCATTACTATGACAGACTCATGTGTATTGAAAAACAAACAGTAGCAGGTACAGTAGATCTAATCAAAGATGGTCATAAACCACAAGCATTGTGGGTGCTTGTATTTTTCTCCACTGAGCTTTCCAATAGCCATTTTATTTGTTAATTTTAAACTGGAAACATGTTGCATGGTACAAAATTAAAACAAAATTCTGTGGTGAAAAGGTCATCCTCCCTGCTTCCCAATGTTTTTTTTTTGTTTTTTTTTTTTTGTTTTTTTTGTTTTTTTTTTTTTTTTCCCGGAAGCTACATCTGAGATTGGTTTCTTGGGTCTTCAAACTTCTAAGCATGTGTGTTCACACCAGACGCATTGTTTTGTACCTTCTCACTATTTTTTTTACTTGTTTCATTCCTTTGCAATATATGTAGATCTTTGTCCTTTTTACTTGCTTCATAATACTAAGTCACATGGATTCACTGCAGCTTAAGCCACAAGCTCACTATTGATGGATATATATGCATTAGTGATATATTTTTATTACAATGTTGAAAAGAGTAATCATGTTCACACCTCATTTAGTCAGGTGTGAGTTTATCAAAAGTAGATGTGTTAGTCAAGACTATGTGAATTTTTAAATTGTGATAAGACAGAATGTTATTGTTTCTTATAGTGGGTGTGCCAAATTGTACTCCTACTGGTAGTGTATAAACCATAGCTTCTCCAATCGTTTATTGAGTCTGATAAGCAAAAACTATATCATTGGTTTCAGTTTGCATCTTTAAATGTTAAAAGAAACACAGCAGTTGTATTCTTTTACTATGCACTTTAATGTTTTCTTATCTTTTGCTGACTTTTATTAGGCATTTGGTCTTTGTTCTCATTGATTTATAGTTATTCTTTATATATTATGGGACTATAGAGCCACTCTTTTACAATCCTATAAGTTGCAAATATCATGCTCTGTTTTTCATTTCTGTTTTTAATTATCTATTTTTAAGGAGAATTTATCTACTCATATAATTAATTAATCAATATTTTTATAGGTTGGGTGTTGTGAAGTAGTTTAAGATGGCTTCCCTGTTTTACTTCTTAATGGAAAATGTCATTGCTTTTCTAGTATTTTTATGTTTTTTCTCTGAGGATTTGAGACTTAAATCATTTACAATTTATTTGTGTGTCATGTCAAGTAGGGCTTTAGCTCTTTTTTTTCCCCCAGATAGATCCAAATTGTCAACATCATATTTTGAAGAATATATTTTTTCTTACTTAAAATGTTACCATAATAACTAATTGTCTTTACATATTGTGCTGTATTGTGGACTTTTCATTCTGTTCTGTGGATTTCTTGATTTATGTACCACTAGTGTACTTTTTATTAAGTGTATATTTATAATACAGTTTAATACCTGAATGTGTTTTCCATCCTCATTATTTTTCATATTCAGAATTTTCCTAACTACTTTCCTTTTTTGTTTTTCTCTTTAAAATCTAGAATCAACCTGTGTGGTTCCAAAGGAAATATTCTATTGGTACTTTTATTGGATTTCAAATACAGCTTAATGTAATTAATGTCTAATTACTGTCTCAGTTCAACATAATTGTATGGTTTTCTATTTGTTTAAGACTTTTTTAAGTCCCTCAATAGCACTTTACAATTCTTTTTTCATAAAAGCCTTACAGATTTCTTATTTAAATCTTGGTTAATTCTATCTGTTGTTCTTATTTTATTTTATTTTATTTTATTTTATTTTATTTGTTTTATTTTATTATTTTCCCGGTCCCTTTGCCAGATTCTTTTATTTGTCTTATATCAGTTGATTTTCTTAGGTTATCCAGGTATATAATCACATTAATTGCAATCAAATATAACTTTATCTGTTCGTTTCCAGTTTCCAAATATCTTCTTTTTTCCTAAAATTTTCAGGTAATGCCACCATAGCAATGTTCAAAAGCAGTGATACTGCTTGATATACTAATCTGATTTATGCCCTTAATGGGAATGCTTCTAGTGTTCTCCCATTATAATAATAATGGATTTTAGGTTGATATATAGATTTCATCACTTATAATTTTTTTACAAGTTCATTTTTAAAACCAAGAATTAATGTCAAAATTTATTAACATATCTTTTTGGAATTTGTAGAGATGACTTTTTTCATTTTTCCTTTAAAATAATACATCATTTGAATATATAATAAATTATATAAATGGGTTTTGCAGTATTAAACCATTCTCGTAATCCTGGAATAATGCTATACTTCTGGCTTCTGCTTCTAATATTTTATCTAGGACATTTACATTCAGTCATGATAAAGGTGGATATGTATCTTTTTGTTCTAACTGGTTGAGATTACTATAAATTTTGTTTGGTTCATTTAAAAAATTACCTTCTTATACTCTGCACTGAATGACTTAAAAAGAGCATTTTATGCAGTTCTTAAAGATTTGGTAAACTTTTCTCTATGTAAGTATTTGGGGCTGGTATTTGAATAACTTACAAATTTTTCTAAATTTTCTATGAAAATTGTTCTGTTTGAATTTTCAATTCCCCCTGAGATCATTTTTGGTGTTTTTCTAAAATTTTCTTAGGAAATCATCCACCTAATTCATATTCTTTCAAATGTTTTCATAAAATTGAGCCAAATAGTCTTATTTATTAATGTTTTCCTTTTGGTATTAAAATAACTGGGTTTTTTTTCCTCCCCTTGATTATGTTAGCTAATAGTTTTGAATTTTAGCTTTAAGAATATGATTCTGAAATTTTGGTTCTACAATTTTTCCTTTTTTTAATGTTTATTTACTTATTTTTGAGAGAGCGAGAGACAGGGAGAGAGCATGAGTAGCAGAGGGACAGAGAGAGAGAGATAGAGATAGAGATAGAGATGATAGAGATAGAGATAGAGATGAGAGAGAGAGAGAGAGAGAGACAGAGAACCCCAAGCAGGCCCTGAGCTGCCAGTGCAGAGCCTGATGTGGGGCTCAAACCCACAAGTTGTGAGATCATGACCTGAGCTGAAGCCAAGAGCTGGATGATTAACCAACTGAGGCACCCAGGCGCCCTGGTTCTACAATTTTTCTATTACTATTTTATTATTTTTTAAATCCTTTATCTTAGGGGACCAGGGTGGCTCAGTCAGTTGAGCAACCCACTCTTGATTTTGGCTCAGGTTATGATCCTAGGGTCTTGGGATTGAGCCCCACGTCAGACTCCATGCTAAAGCATGGAGCCTGCTTGTGATTCTCTCTCTCTCTCCCTCTCTCTCACTCTCTCGCTCTCCACCCCCACTCCCCTGTTCCTCCCCTGCTCATGCTCTCTGGCACTCTCTCGAAAATAAAATTTAAAAAAATCCTTTATCCTTACTAAGGACTTCTTTCCACTCCAATTAATTTTGTTGCATTTTGTGAATTTTACCCTGAGCATTGTTCTAGCTGTATCCCATAGGACCTGATATGTATATTTCATTATCATTTTCTTTATATTATATATTATTGATTTTAATTTATTTTTGAATCCAAGATATTTTATTTCCAGTTTCTGATATTTGTGTTTGATATTTTTGCATAAGATTTTAGTTTCACAGGAATGGTTCAGAAAATAATTTGTCTATGTTTCTTTTACTTCTTGGAACTTATTTAGTTTTACTTTGTGGCTTAATATGTAGTCAAATTTTGTGTATGTTTCTTAATCACCTGGAATAATGCTGATACATACTCTATATCTGAGTGTGGAAGGATGGTGGTACATTCTTTATAGTCTGAGTGTACATTATGTATACACACACATACACACACACCTTACTCACATAAGTATATATTTATATATGTAAGTATCAATTAATTATACATGTGTGTCTATATATATATGTCCATATAAATATGTACATGTGGTATAATTCACCTGATACTTATATGTGTAGTATATAGTGTCACTATGTATATAAATTCCAAACTCCACATTGATTAATTTATTGATTAATTTACCTCATCAATTGTGTGATTTAAATGTTTTCTAGTCTTTTTGGTGGCAACACTGCCCTCTCAAGGACCAAGTGCAAAGCATTCAGGTCTCCTACAACTCTTTCCTATATTTTCTATGCCTTTGTTTTCGAAATGTTGATATTATGTAATTAGGTACAGGTTTTCATGACTGGTAGATCTTCACTGAGAATTATACCCTTTTTCATCATAAGGAAACTTCCTTTGACTTAAATGAAACTGAACTTGTTTTCAGTCTAGATCAGAGCCACAATGGCCAGGGCACTGACCAGTGTGGAGAGAGACATGAAACATGTCAAGAGAATATCAGAACAGAAAATGCCAGCTTTCCTGGCAAATGACACTCTCTGCACTCAGGGTCAGTTAGGGGCAGCTGGGAAGTTAAAGGCAAGTCTGCTGGTGGTCACTGAACCGAAGGATTTAAAGCTGGAAGGGAACTTTGAGATGAGCTGTTTTCACTGCCCCTGCAGAGGGCATGGGGGTCAGAGTTGGCAGGGAAGATTTCAAGAGAAAATTATTCAAGAAAATATTTGGAAAGCAAAGGATATTATCTGGCAGAGAAAGCAGGGAGGCCAAGTCCAGTAAAACAGCTTCATCCAAAAAGGGATACACAGCAGTTAAGGTAGTCCTGGGCATTTGCTTGCCCCACCAAGGCCCGTGGTGTGGACCATGGGGTTGGGAAGCTTCGAACAACGAAGTGAGAGCTATGTCACCCTTGCATGTTTTGCTTCTCTGCCATGATTTTTCTAAAAGCATTTTCAAAATTCTCTAGTTCTCCAGACTTAGTTTATGAGATTTCTTCCAGGTCTATCTGTAGAGACCTGATTGTATCATCCACCTTGTATTTGTTTTTAAATCTTTTTTTGTTGCTTTGTACAGATTTTTCATTTCTGCAGTGGTCTTCCTCCTTTCCATTTCCTACTGGATTCTGAACCTTTGTTCACATCCTTTCCCATTGGCACCAGGCCTCTTATCCAAACATCCTAACTTTTACATGAGCTCTTATTTCAAGGACACTGCATGCTGTCTGCTACACATAATATTTTTGGCAGCAATGAATAACTATTGTTCATAATTCTTTCTGCTTCCTTGAATAACAGCTCTTGCGATATATGTTTTTTATATACCGCTGTCTTGTCTTTTCCCCCTTCATCAAAGGGTGCAGCTGATTGGCTGCTTGATGGCAGTTTTTATCCACAGGCTCAGGCTGTTTATCTCTGCCTGACTCATCTCTGGAGAGAGCAGTCAGTAGTATTTATTTGTTTGTTTATTTATTTATTTATTTATTTATACCCTGAGGATGTTTCTCTCCAACACCCACCACCACATCTAGCCTCTCAAGTCCTTTCCAGGCTCTCCACCTTGACATTGGTAATTGTTGCTGCCCCTCCTTTGTGTCCTGTACATCTCTGGCTCTCTTCCAATGGTGAAAGCATCTGAAGCCTGGAACTTAAAGATGGACCATGGACTCTCCCTTTTAGAAACATATCTAGGCTGGTCTGCGGTTTCAGGTAGCAGAGGTCAACACCTTTATATTTGCTCCAGTCAAGGTGCCAAAGCTTTTCCTTTAAAATTGTGACTATTTAGGAAATTGTTCTCTATTTAGGAAAGATATCTTTTTCTTTATTATTTTGTTGTTGTTTATGCATATTTTTGATGAGCATTGAAGGAGAGTGAGAGTAAGAAAAGTCATCTTCAAACAGAAGTCAGTTTATGTTTTGTAATGAATAAATTCTTATGCTCAGCCTCACGTTTCCCTGACGTGTAATGGAGGAGGAATAAGATTGGAAGAAATCAAGAATGCTAAACTAGTCTTACCCCTTTTTAAAGAAGATTTAAAGGTTATTTTTATAACCATAAAATAAGCATGAACTAAGTTTCTCCACTTACCTTGGTCCCTAAAGTTCGCTGGTCATTTATAACTGTAACTGCACTTGTCCATCAGCTGCTGGGTTTGAGTCTCAGCTTCCTTGCCCGTAAGATGAATTGACTGTACTAAATGCAGTGAGATAAAAATATAAACTCTATCATTTGTTTTTGGAATGATTCTCAAAATATGAAGGGAAAAAATAAAAATTTCTAGAGATACTTATTTGGCTTTCTTTTTTTCTAGAATAACTGAATTCTTAAAAAGCAAGCTCTCAGGGAGAAATAAAACCAGTCAGGTCCAGGACTATGAGACCTGATACCTCAATATAGAGGTCAGTTGGTGGTTAATAATTGAGAGTCTGTTGTGGCAATTCCCAGGTGCATCCTTGTTCCAGAAGACCTTGAGAGCACCCAGTAAGTGGGTGAGCATGTGCTATTAAGTTTTTTATTAGGCTGTCAGCCTTGCATATCTCCTCCAAAACCATGTAGTCCATAGAAACACACTTCAGTTCTCTTCACCTGATTTGATGTAATTTTCTTCAGTGCTGTCTAGTTATATTTAATTCCTTTTTTATGTTTACACGCAAAAAGTAGGGGGGAAATGCAAAGACCATATTTTCAAACGAGAAGAGGGTGTAGTAATTGAGGTCTTGGGTCCCTCCAAAAAAGAGCAAAGCACAGCAGACCTTACCTTATGCAGCATCTATCAGAAGCACTTTTTCTAAACTTTGTAAAGCAATAGGAAACTCGTTAACTTTTATAGCCATACAAAAAGATAATAGCACTTGTGGCTATGGAGATATAATTGGGCTCTTATTTAAATGTGGCAGGGAGTTTGTGCTCATTATAGGAAACAAATGAACAACAACAAATTATCCTTTGGATTAATCCCTCATGAGGTATTGGTGTTGGAGGACCAGAGAATTAACCTAATGCCACTTATTTATGTTTCAATCAAAGGAGAGAGCCAAGGCTTGATAGAAACTAGCCTTCTGCATATCTGAATAGTCAGTAATTATTGTCATCATCATCATCACCATGAAAAAGAATTCTCTTTTGCCATTGTTGAATTTAAATAGGAAAAGGAAAGATTGCAAAGCATAAATGCAGTTGTTAATTTTGCCATGGGAAAATACTAAATTTGATCATCCTCTTGTCTCTGCTATACCTAAGTCCCTTCCCTGACTTATACTTCCTATTTGTCTCCCAATCTGGCAATTTACTTTTACCCTTATTATCTCCTTACCCAATTACATAGAGGAACATGAGATAAAACCTGTCTGAAAAGTCCCATGGAGGGTTCATTCAGATTCCTAATATATACTGAAGGTTAAAAAGTCCTTGATGTGTCTGTGCACTGCACCACAGTAGTGCTTTGCAAAGATACTTGGAAGGATGGATTTGAGCACAATGAAAAATCTACAGCGTTTTGTAATGGTTAAATGAGAGGCTAAAATACTCAGCACAATGTTTTTAACATTCACTGTTTACTGAATCCCATGAAGAGGCAGGAACCATGCCAGGGGCAGGAAGTTCAGAAACAAAGAAGTTGACCAGCCCTCAAGGGGCTCTCCTTCCAGAGCTGGGCAGTGGAGGTCATAACCAACCAGTAAACTTTAAGGACTAAGGTAAACAGAGAAATTTAACTGTGGCTGAGCTAAAGTCTGAGCTAAAAGTGACTGGTTGGAGAAAGGGGAGGAACCTGGGGTGCAGGCTGACAGAGCACCATTTGCTAGTGCTGCAGACTGCGAGTTGTATGTAAGTCTATGTCAGGGTGATGACTGGTAAGAGTTGAGGCTGAGTGAATGGGCAAGTACCAGAAACTTGACATGAATTCATTGGGTTTCAAAAATGTCCCATAGCAAATTGGGAGATAGGGAGGAGTTTAAGAGGAGGATAGTATAATTCAATTTACATTTTATAATCATCACCCTAACTGCAATTTATAGAAGGACTGGAATGTTTTAAGACTGAATGGAGGAGAGTTGTGAAGAATAAGCTAGACAAAAATTTATAAGGGCCAAATTTTGGTGGCCATAGCAGAGGGACTGGGAGAGAAAGAGGTCATTGATGGGGACCCTTTTTCTAGGTGTGGCTAGGTCATCCCTCTGTGCCATTCTTGGTCAGGGAATGAACCTCTCAAGGATTAGCTATCTCCTTAATCTAAGCACCCTGTCATTTTGAAGTCAGGGCTGAATCAGTGGATGTTTCCTTGGCCATTTCCATAACCTATCACCACCTGCCTTGCTTAGACTCATCTGCGCAGAGGCTGGTAAAAAAAGAAAAATGAACTTAACTGTAGTGAGAAGTCCCAGAGCCCACACCTTAAAGCTGTTCTTCAGGAGTATGCACATTTGTGCCAAACCCACATCAACCAGTGGATCCTAAAACCATCCTTTAAATGCAACATGGATTTGTTACCCAAATGTTTACTGAAGATACATACAGAAACTCTGCTTTTGTCTTAAGGCTATTATCTTCTATACAAATTCTGAGTTTCCTGTAGATCTTCTGAGTGATCAATCAAAGGACCCTTTTATATCAGTGCAGGGAGATATAGATTCAAAACTATTTTAAGTGTTATGGGTTGGAATCAGTGCCCTTTTAAAAAAATGTTTTTAATCGTGGTAAAATACATAAAATTTACCACCTTAACCATCTTTAAGTGTACAATTCAGTGACATTAAGTACAATTACATTGTTTTGCAACCATCACCATCATATTTTTCATCTTCTCAAACTGAAACTCTGTACTCATTAAACAGTAGTTCCCCACTCCTCCTGTCCCCTGGAAACCATCATTCTACTTTCCATGTCCTATGAACTTGATGACTCTAGGAACATCATATAAGTGGAATCATACAATATTTGTCTTTTTATCTGGCTTATTTCACTTGATACAATGTCCAGAAGTTACATTTATGTAGTAGCAGGTATCAGAACTTCCTTCCTGTTTAAGTTTGACTAATATTCCATTGTGCACATACCACATTTTGTTCATCCATTCATCCATTGATGGGCACTTCAGTTGCTTCCTCCTTTGACTATTGTGAATAATGTTACTGTGAACATGAAATACTGTTTATTTTTAAACATAGGTGTTGGTCCTAATCTTGGAGACTCATGAAATTCCTCTCTAACTTCTCTCTTCTCTCAGCATTCCTCCTCTTCTATGTTCTGTGATATTTTGTCTCTACTAAATGAAAAGATATGATGGATATGATATTTCATTTAATAAAAGGCTAAACACAAACCTTGAACAAATCACTTAATTTCTTTATGATTTAGTGTTATCATCTATAAAACAGAAATATCATTACCTACCTCCTAGGCTTATAAGAAAGACTAAAGGAGAACATTTTCTGTAAGGAACACACAGTCTGCCACATGGTGTCTACTCAGAAAGTAGAGACCGGTACTTCATTCCCTATAGTTAAAGGCAGAGGGAAGGGTAGAATTCATTCATCTGGGGCATGAGGAATGTAAAGAAACACGTACTTATAGTCAGAAATATTGTGAAGGCAGGCGACACTTACAGATCTTCATGAAAAAAGATTGGCCTTAGTCACTAGAAATTGGAATTGGAATTCAACTGGCAGCTGGTAGGGCTTCAGGGGAATTGCATTCAAGAGAGAAACCCAAGCCCAGCAAATAAGGACCCACAAATTCCTCGGCTCGCTGACCCTGGTACCCTTCCTGAGATAGTATGGGAAAAACATCTCCCAGAAGGGGAATCCACCCTGTTATAGATTGAATTTTGCACCTCCCTTCGTATGCCAATGTCCTAAACTTTAGTACCTCAGAATGTGATCTTCTTCAGAGGTAAAAGTGAAAACTGAGGTCATTGGAAGGACCCTAATCCAATATGACTCTTGTCCTTATACAATGAGGAAATTTGGACACAGATATGTGCACACATGGAGAGAAGACCATGTGAAGATACACAGAGGGAAGACAGTCAAGGAGAGAGGCATTGAACAGATTCTCCCTCATAGCTCTCAGAAAGAGCCAACCTTGCTGACATCTTGAATTTGGACTTCTAGCCTCCAGAGCTGTGAGGCAATACATTTTTGTTGGTTAAAGGACTCAGTTTGTGATACTTTGTTACAAAAGACTTAGGAAACTAACACACACTCCTAAACCCTTTCAGGGGTGGCTATAGAAGACCCTGGTGGAAAAAAACCCTCAAAGTTAGCAGAACCTAAAGAAGCAAACTGGCTGACCAAGCAAACTTCTCTTCAAGGACAATTTAATGCCTGTTTGGCATACACATAAATACCCATCTGGCAGGGGTACGGGAGGGGGGTGGTGATCGAAGTATTTTATTAAACTAAGTATATAATTTGCAAATGGTTTTATAAGAAATTTAAAAAACAAATTATAAAAGAAATCAATAAATTGTACAGAGTTGACAGCAGGATTTTTTTTTCTTTATAGTACAACTAAAAACATTTTGTTTCTTCTATACTGGCTAAAATTTTTATAATGTATTCCCCAACTGATAGCTTCAATATTACATTTTAATGAGTAGTCTCACAGTTAATACATTCATTTATTGAAAACAGTTTCACCATTTGGACCATAAGAATCAATTGCTCAGTGTTAAGGAAAATGTTAATAGAATTTGTCATATATAACATGAAGTCATAAAAGGCTCTTTAAGATGCAGATGTATTCTACCCTTGTTTCTCTATTAAATCGTTACATTTCTAAATCAAGAAAATTTCTTTTACTTGAGCATGACTTTCTAGCAGCATGGTCTAATTTTAGAGAGCCTGAAGTTGTGGCTGGGAGGAATTTACTGAAGACTGGCTCAATGCCAATGACTATTCACTGGCTATGCTTTTCTCTCCCTGTAATCACACACAGGTAAGAATTACCACCATTGTGTCTGAATTCTTCAGTTTTTGGCTACAACACTAACATGCAGTGGTCTCTTGCTTTGTCCGCACACAGCCCGTGGATGTCTGAAACATTGTGTGGTAGCAATGAGGCAGTGACTTTCTCAAAGAACTCTGCAGTAGCAGGCAAAAGACTGCTCCTAGGGACTTCTGGTGGACATAAAATGTGCCAGCACTCTGGCCTCCCCCACGCTTTCCATTCAATGAGCTTCTTTTGCCTTGCTGTTCTACTGCCCCATCCTCTCTTTTCTGGGTGCTGGAGAGCCACTGCCCTGTAGCCATCCTCCTCAGGGATATCATCCAGTAGGTATAATTTCAGTTTCTTTCTCTTTCCTCTTTTCTCTTTAGACTCTATGCAGAAGTGACACATTTTAGTGAAAAACTCTTGTGCTGTAATGTTTTTTTATGAAGTCCCTTTCAAAAACACACTTTAAAAATTGCACTGTGTATCCTAAGAAATAGTTATGGTCCTTGAAAATGTCTACTAGAAAATTTTGGTTAATGGCTGGAAATATCTTGAAGAGCTGCTTCTTTTTAGTTTGGTGACACAATCCTTTATCAGCATAATTGGTTTCCCTTTCAAATCCTATTTTTCCTGTAAGGCAATTTCTTCTGACATTATTTCTGAATGACACTTTTTTAAATCGAAGTATAATTGATATACAGTGTTACATTAGCTTCAGGTGTACAACATATTTATTCAACAGTTCTATGCATTACTCAGTGCTCACCATGATAAGTGTAGTCACCATATAGCATTATTACAATATTATTGACTATATTCCCTATGCTGTACTTTTCATCTCCGTGACTTTTTCATTGTATAACTGGAAGTCTGTACCTTTTAACACTCTTTATTTGTTTTACTCATCCCCCCCTGCTTCACTTACCTTCTGGCAACTAGCAGTGTTCAAAGAAACAAACACATAAATAAAACAGACAGAAAACAAGCATGTAAACAACAAAAAATACAAAAAACAATCTAAGTGACACTTCCTAGGTTTGAGTATTCCAATAACAGTAGCATATCAAGGGCTACTAAAATCTTCAGTAACTTTTTGTTCTCTTTTCTCTGAAATGGTGTTTGTTCAGAATTATCAAGATCAAAAAAAAATTAACAAGATCCATATGCCCAACAAGAGGAGTATTCAGCATATACTTGTCAGAGGACACTTCTGTTGTTGCTCTAAACACAAGTACAGAGCAGGGAATTGGCAGAGCAAGGTAAATTTTGGTAAATATCCATTGGTAAATATTTATATTATTTTTGTCTAGAAATCATTTTCCCTTGTATAATTATAGACAAATCATTCTGAGTAAACCTAAGTAAATAAATAAAACTAAATAAATAAAATTATAAAGTATGGATACTGTTGTATTATCTTTCCACTTATAACAGTTCTTCTGATTTTTTTAAAAACGTCTAAAATAATAAATCAGCATTGCTGTCTTTAACATAGGGAGTGGAAAACTCACTGTTGCTGTTTTTATCCTCAAAACTATCAAAAATCATATTAAGTTCCATCATTAATCATATAATTTGGCCTGTCTGGAAATAATTTAAAAATCTGGAAGGGGGGGAATATCATCAGCACTCTGTTAACTGGTGAAAGTTAACTCACTTCCCCAATAAAAGTTCAACAGGATTGTGTCATATAATGTGGTAGATTTTCTTGGAGTGAAGGTGACAAAATGGACACAAAGGGAGTTCTTTAGAAAAAGAAGCCTGCAGGCCATTAGATTCTTTTAATTTTTTATGAACCACTTTTCCTAGACTCAGATCTATGAGCCACGTTATCTTCAACTGTGAAAGAATCTGAATCAATACCTACAGGGGAAACTAATTCATTGTGCTGAAGAACCATTTCAGCAGGTAATGGCAAGTCCAGACTCTCTGATAAGAAATTTGGCTGTCCCTGGCATGAGATTCAACATGATGGTTTTATTTTTATTATTTTTTTTTTTACTGACACCAGATAACAAAGTATTCCAAACTATTAGAAATTAGAATTTCTCCCATTTCTTGTGTATCTTCATTCATAAATTATTCTGTTTGTTTGAAATCTCACACAATCCTCTGGAATATTTTTATTTTTCCTTATTTCAAAAGAGTCAGTAAAATTAATTTCCTCATTTAATTCAAGATTGTATTTCTCAGTACAGACTTTTTTTTTAAGTTTATTTATTTATTTTGAGAAAGAGAGAGAGAGAGAAAGAGAATCTCAAGCAGGCTGTCAGAGCTGAGCAGAGTGTGGGGCTCGATCCCAGGAACCATGAGATCATGACCTGAGCCAAAATCAAGAGTCAGACACTTAACTGACTAAGCCACCCAGGCACCCAGGCACCCCTTGATACAGACTTTAAAACATCAAACCTATTCAAAGAAGATTGTAGATTATCTCCAGTGTCTGTAGCCAATATATTTTCTCCAATTCATTCATGACTTTAGGGTTGTAACTTTTAGATACCTAGGGAAGATCGCTTGATGCTATATAAAACTGTTAAGATTGGCCTAACTTTTAGGAAGTGGCTCATTCACATTTAAAAAAAAAATTATGTTTATTTATTTGAGAGAGAGAGAGAGAGAACAAGTGGGGAAGGGGCAGAGAGAGAGGGAGACACAGAATTCGAAGCAGGCTCCAGGCTCTGAGCTGTCAGCACAGAGCCCGATGAAGGGCTCAAATCCACAAACCGTGAAATCATGACCTGAGCATAAATCAGACACTCAACCAACTGAGCCACCCATGGGCCTCTCACATTTTTTATCTACAATAGTATTCCAGACCTACAACAGCATTAGGAACAACATTAATTCAGCTTTTTAAGGAGTTATAGCTCTTATTTCTACCTGTCTGATTTTCCCCTTTCTGCATCACAGGTAGGTTATGCACATATTTGTATTACTCATTCAAAACCCAAATGTGAAGTTAAGGAACTCAAACAATGTAGAGGAGGAATTGTCTAAATTTTCATTGTTCAAGTTCATATTTTGGGTATAAAGAATGAGAGTCATAAAACTTACAAAATCACTAGGGTCACTTAAACTATTAATATCTCTTAAAGGCAAAAATGAGTCTATATGGTCATCAGAAGGGTTCAATTTCTGAAAAGTCCTTCTGCATTAAGGACTAAGCCTCCAGTTAGTTATATGGCCCATAATGAATCAATTTTTGAATCTTCACTCTCTTTTTAAGAAAGACACTTTTCCATTATTTCATATAAAGATGATTCTTCTTTCAGATAATCTTAGTAGAAAACCCCCTGCATTTTCAACTCAGGATTGTTGTAAGGGTTCAATGACGTAATCTATGAAAAAAAAAATGCTGTGTACAAGGCCTGGCACTTACTAAGCGCCCAACTCTGTTCCTTGTGAAATCACATTCACAAAGCACACTGCCAGTGCATCAAGTGCACGTCAATCAGGTCTGGCTCAGAAAGCATTCTGAGATTGCTGAAGAGTTTGAAGAGTTCTAGCCTCATTGACTTCTTAGCTGGAAATACCGGTCATGATAACCCCCCTGGAGTTTGCAGTGTTCTAGTAAAGACTGACCCCAAGATTTTTTTTTATCCCTGTCATTCTGATTTCCAAAAACTGAAATTCTTCTCCTTTCTTATTTATGATATTTGATATTAAAGTCATACCTGAATGAAAATGGTTACAGTTCCTTATAACTCAGCAGTGTTAGGATTTTTTGAGAGGAAACACATTATATTGTATTTCTTTCTATCTTCTAGAAATGAACTGTCCAATATGGTAACTACTAGGCACATGTGCCTTTATGGAAAAACATTCAGGAAATAATAAAATCCTCCCTTCTGTGTGGTAATGATGCTATAGACATACTAAGAGCACAGTGGATATTCCTGTTACCCAGTATAATATCTTTCTGTACCTGGAAAGCTCAGATCCATTAATATAGGACATCTTTTTCCCACCAAGTACCTATGCCAGACACAGACTATCTCATGTAATCTTCTCTTAAAACAAACTGGTTTATAGCAACATGATATATTATCCTGAAATTATAGACCCCTAGAGATGGACACAACCTTAGCAGCATTGTCAATTTTTATAGTCAGTGGAGAAATTCCCTCATGACTTCTCTGACAGGTATTTATCCCCTGCTTCAGTGACAAAGAGCTCACACCTCTCAAAGTGCATCTTTCATCTTTGTATGATTCTTCTGCTTTTTTAGCTTTAATATGATGAAACTTTTAAACATGCAAAGAAGTTGGAAGGATAGTACATTGATAAACCATGTACTAGATAAGCATTGGAATTAACAGGTGTAAACATTTTTGTTGTATTTTCTTGTTATGTTTTTATGTTGGTGAACTATTAGAAAATCTTATAATAACATAATGTCATAATCAAAGATAAGAAAATTCAAGGTAATTCGCTAATGTTGTCTAATACATAGTCCATATTCAAATTTTTCAGTTGCTTCAAAAATGACTTTTACAACTTTTGTTAAAACCAGAAAACAATCTACATTCATACATTTTGTTAATATATTTCTTTAATCTAGAAGTTTATATCCTTTTTTCTTTTTATATTTTCTTTTTTTAGTCTTTAATTTTTTGTAGTTTTATTGAGGTATAATTGACAAATGAAATTGTATATATTTAAAGTGTACACTGTCATACTGTGTCACATTATAAAATGATTACCACAGTCAAGTTAACACATCCGTCACTTCACTTCACGTGTGTGTGTGTGTGTGTGTGTGTGTGGTGAGAATGCTTAAAATCTACTTAGCAAATTTCAAGTGTATAATACAGTATCATTAACTATACTCACCATGCTGTACATAGATCTTCAACTTATTCTGAAAGTTTTTATCCCTTGACCAACATCCCACCATCTCCTCTCCCCTGCCCAGTCCCTGGTAATCAACATTCAACACTCTGCTCCTGAGTTTGATATATACATATATGTATATGTATATGTATATACATGTATATATACATGTATATATATGATATATATATCATATACATGTATATATGATATATATATCATTTTGATATATACATATATATGATATATATTTTTATATATATCATATATACATATATATTATATATATGATATATGTATATATATGATATATATGATATATATATCATTTTGATATATGTATATATGATATATATATATCATTTTGATATATGTATATATGATATATAGCATTTTGATATACATATCATTTTGATATATACATATATATGATATATATGATATATGATATCATATGATATCATATGATATGATATACATATATATGATATATATGATATATGATATATAATATATACATATATATGATATATATGATATATGATATATATCATATATATGTATATAAATATATAATAAAATATATATTCTACATATAACTGATAGCATTCAGTATTCATCTTCCTCTGGTTTATTTCACTTAGCATAATGCCCTCCAGTTTTATCTATGTTGTCAATTGGTAGGATTTCCTTCTTTCTTATGGCTGATTAATATTTCATTATATATATATTAGTATTATATATTTATACAGTATGATTATATAAAAATATATAATTAATATATTATGTTATACAATATATATGTTGCATGTATACTATATATAGTATATTGCATAATATACAATTGTTATATTTTATATGCACATATCCCAATATATGTCACAATATTTATCTCATTTTCTTTATCCATTCATCCATCAACAGCCACTTAAATTGTTTCCATATCCTGGTTATTGTGAATAATGCTGTAGTAAAAATGGGAGTAAAGATATCTTTTTGAGATACTGATTTTATTTCCTTAGGATATAGACCCAGAAGTAGAATGGTTCGGTCATTTAGTAGTTTTATTTTTAAGTTTTGAGGAACCTCCATACTGTTTTCCATAATGGATGCACCAATGTATGTTTCTATCAATAGCACAGGTTCCCATTTCTCCCCATTTTTACCAACACTTGTTATTTTTTGCCCTTTTGATAATAGCCATTATAACAGGTGTGAAGTAATATCTCATTGTGATTTTGATTTGTATTTCCTTGATGATGAATGATGTTGAGCATCTTTTCATATGTTCATTAGCCATCTGGATGTCTTCTTTGGAAACGTGTCTATTCAAATCCTTTCTCCATTTTTACTTGATTATTATTTTTTAATTACTAATTATTTTTGCTAAGATTTGTATGAGTTCCTTATATATTTTAGATATTGGTCCCTTATCAGATATATGGCTTGCAAATATTTTCTTCCATTTTGTAGGTTATTTTTTCATTTTGTTGATGATTTCCTTTGCTGTGAAGCTTTTCAGTTTGTTGTATTTCCTCTGTTGATTTTGCTTTTATTGTCAGTGCTTTTGGTGTTGTATCCAAAAAATCATTCACAAGACCAATGTCAAATTACTTTTCTATTGTTTTCTTCTAGATGTGTTATGGTTTTAGGTCTAAAATAGGGGTCCAATGTCATTCATTTGCATATAGATATCCATATTTTCCGATACTCTTTATTGAAAAGACTACCCCCCATCGTGTGTTCTTGACACCTTTGTCAAAGATTATTTACTGTATGTGCATGAGTTCATTTCTGTACTCCTTAATCTGTTCCATTGATCTATGTGTCTCTTTTTTATGCCAGCACCATACTGTTTTTGATCAGTTTGACTTTATAATGTAGTTTTTAAAAGGAAGTTTGATGCATCCACTTTTGCTCTTCTTTTTCAAGTTTGCTTGGGCTATTTGGAGTCTTTTGTGGTTCCATATGAATCTCAGGTTTGTTTTTTCTATTTTTGTGAAAAATGCCATTGGAATCTTGATAGGGATTGCATTGAATTTGTAGATTACTTTTGGTATGATGGATATTTTAACACTATTAATTCTTCCAATCCATAAATATAAGATATCGTCCATTTATTTCTGTTTTCTTCAATTTCTTTTATAAATGTCTTACACTTTTCAGTGTACATATCTTTCACCTCCTTGGTTGAATATATTCCTAAGGATTTTATTATTTTTGATGCTATTGTAAATAAGATTGTTTTCTTAATTCTATTTCAGATAGTTTGTTTTTAGTATATGGAAACACAACTTTACTGAATTCATTTATTAGTTCTAAAAGTTTTTTCTTGGAGTCTTTAGGATTTTCTGTAAATAATATTATATTATCTACAAAGACAATTATATTTCTTCCTTTCCAATTTGGGTATTTGTATTTTTTCCCCTTGGTTAGTTGTTTTGGCTAGAGTTTCCAGTATTGTGTAGATAGAAGTAGCAAGAGTGAGCATCCTATCTTCTTCCTAATTGGAGGGAATGTTTTCAGGATTTTACCATTAAGTATTATGCTAGCTGCAGGTTTGTCATATATAGACTTTATTATTTTGAAGGACATTCCTTCTATACCTAATATATTCAGAGTTTTTGTCATGAAAGGATGTTGAGTTTTGTCACATGCTTCTTCTCCATCTGTGGAGATGATAATATATTTTTACCTTTCAATCTCTTAATGTGGTGCATTTTTTTATTGATTTGCATATGTTGAAATCCTTGCAACCTAGGGTTATATCCAACTTGATCATATTATATAATTCTTTCAATGCACTGTTGAATTCTGTTTACTAGTATTTTTTTTGATAATTTTTTCATATATGTTCATCAGGAATATTGACCTACAATTTTATTTTCTTGTCCTTGTCTGGCTTTGGTATCAGAGTAATACTGGCCTTGTAAAATGAGTTTGGGAATTTTTCTTACTCTTCAATTTTTTGAAGTGTTTGAGAAATATCGGCAATAATTAGTCATTAACTGCTTGGTAGAATTAATCTACCATTAATTCTAGCCACCTAGTCCTTTGATGGAAGAATTCTGATTATTGATTCAGTCTTCTTATTTATTGTAGATCTATTCAGATTTGTATTTCTTCATGATTCAGTCTTGGTTATATGTTTCTAAGAATTGATCCATTTCTTCTAGGTTGTCCAGTTTATTGACATATCATTGTTCATGGTAGCCTTTTATATCTATCATATGTTTGTGGTATCGATTGTAATGTCTCCTCTTTCATTTTTAATTTTATTAGAATCTTATCTCTTTTATTTCTTAGTTTAATAAATGTTTGTTAACTGTATTTATCTGTTTAAAAAAAACAGCACTTAGTTTCAATCATCTTTCTTTTTGTCCTTGGTCTCTACTTCATTTGTTTTCACTGTGATCTTTGTTATTTATTTCCTTCTACTAACTTTGGGCTTCACTCATCCTTCTTTTTCTAGTTTGTTGAGGTGTAAAGTTAGGTTGTTTATTTGAGATTGTTCTTATTTCTCAATGTAGGCATTTATCACTATAAATATCCCTCCTGGAAGTGTTTTTGTTACATCCCATAAATTTTGGCACATTGCATTTTCATTTTTATTTGTCTCAAGGTATTATTTTTATTTCTCTTTTGATCCTTTTAATTTTTACCCATTGGTTGTTTAATTTGCATATATTTGTGAGTTCTTCAGCTTTCCTCCTGTTACTGATTTTTTTTTGTTTTACACCATTGTGGTTGGAAAAAATACTTGATATAATTTATTTTTGAGAGAGAGAGAGTGAGAGTGGGGGAGGGGCAGAGAAAGACAGAGACACAGAATCTGAAGCAAGCTCCAGGCTTTCAGCTGTCATGTCAGCACAGAGCCTGACATGGAGCTTGAACCCACGGACTGCTAGATCACGACCTGAGCCAAAGTTGGACGCTTAACTGACTGAACCACCCAGGCACCCCAGACACTTGATATAATTTAAATCTTAAATTAGCTAATACTGTTTTGTGGCTTACTATATGATGTGTCCTGGAGAGTATTCCATTAGGTCTTGAGAAACATATGTATTCTACTACTATTGGATAGAATGTTCTGTATACATCTGATAGGTTCATTTGGTTTACAGTGGTGTTCAAGGGTGCTTGGGTGGCTCGGTCAGTTAAGCATCCAACTCTTGATTTTGACTCAGGTTATGATTTCACGGTTCATGGATTGAGTCCCGCATTGAGCTTCATGTGGATAGCATAGAGCCTGTTTGGGATTCTCTGTCTCTGTCTCTTTCTCTCTCTCTACACCTCCCCCAGTCTCTCTCTCTCTCTCTCTCTCTCTCTCTCTCTCTCTCTCTCTCATAGTAAATAAACAAAAAAAATGTTTATTTATTTTTGAGAGAGAGAGAGAGAGGGGAGAGCAAGTGGAGCAGGGGCAGAGAGAGAGGGACAGAGGATCCAAAGTAGGCTCTGCACAAGAGACAGAGCCCAATGTGGGGCTTGAGTTTGCAAACTGTGAAATCATGACCTAAGCTGAAGTCAAATGCTCAACTGACTGAGCCACTCAGGTGCCCCATAAATAAATTAAAAAAAAAAAGAATTTAAAGTGTTATTTGAGTTCAACATTTCTGTGTTGATGCTGTAAGAATGCAGGGTATTAATGTCTCCTAATATTACTGCATTGCTATTTATTTCTTCAGATGTGTTATCTATCTATTATCTATATCTATCTATCTATCTATCTATCTATCTATCTATCACCTTCTATATCTCTTCTTACAGTTTTTTTACTTAAAATCTATTTTGTCTGATGTAAGATTAGCTACTTTGCTCTCTTATAGTTTCCATTTGCATGGAATATCTTTTTCCATCCCTTCACTTTCAGTCTGTGTTGTCCTTAGAGCTGAAATGTGTCTCTTGTAGGCAGTATAGATCGTGTCATCCATTTATCCACTCCATCTGTTGATTGGGGATTTGATCCATTCCATTATTAATAGGTAAACATTTACTGTTGCTATTTTGTTCATTGTTTCTGGGTGATTTGTAGTTTTTTGTTCCTTTTTTTCTCTCTTGTTATTGTCCTTCTGATATGCTGTAATGATACGGTTGATTGAATCTTTTCTTTTATCTTTGTGTATCTACTAGAGATTTTTTCCATATATTATGGTTAAGTGATTTGTATATCATAATTATAATAATCAAGTATTCTGAATTTGACCATATACTTGCCTTTATCAGTGAGTTTTATCCTTTCATATGTTTTCCTCTTACTATTTATCATCCTTTCATTTCAGCTTGAAGTACTTCCTTTAGCATTTCTTGTATAGAAGATCAAGTGGTGATAAATCTCTCCACTTTTATTTATCTCAGGAAGTCTTTATCTCTCCATTTCTGAAAGACAGCTTTGCCAAAAAAGTATTCTTAGTTGGCATTTTTTTTCTTTCAACACCTTGAATATATCATTTCATTCTTTCTTGTCTTGCAAGATTTCTCCTGTGATATCCACTTATAGTCTTACTTTGGTTTTCTTTTCTTCTCTGCTGCTTCAAAAATTCTGTCTTTACCTTTGGTTTTTGACAGTTTGACTATATGTGTCTCAGTGAAGTCCCTTTTGTGTTAAATTTGTATGGGTATCCATTAGCTTCATTAGCTTGTATGTCCATCTCTTTCCCCAGAGTTAGGAAGTTTGGGGACTAAGCTTTCTGCCCCGTTTTCTTTCTCTTCTTCTGGGTCCCCTAAAATTCAAATATTGTTTGTTTTAATAGTGTCCTATATTTCACATAGGCTTTCCTCATTTTTTAAATTTGTTTTTCTTTTTTCTCTTCAATTGGATAATTTTAAATGACTTATCTTTGAGTCTATAAATTCTTTCTTCTGCTTGGCCAAGTCTTATGCTGATGCTTTTTATGGCATTTTTCATTTTATTCATTGTATTTTTAGCTCCAGATTTTCTGTTTTCAATTTCTTTCTGTTTGACCTCTTGCTTTATTCATGTATTGTTTTTCTGATTTCACTGAGTTGCATATGTTTTCTTGTGGATCATTGAGCTTCCTTTAAACAATTATTTTGAATTATTTTAGAAAATTCATAGATCTCCATTTCTTTGAAGTCAGTTTACTGGAAAATTATTGGGTTCTTCTGATGATGTCACGCTGTATGCATGTATGTATGTATGTATGTATGTATGCATGTATTATGCTCTTTGAAGTCTTGCATAATTGTCTTTGTGTTCAGAGAAGCAGTCACCTCCTCCAGTCTTTCTTGACTGGCTTTGAGAGATAACTTCACAAATCAGTCCAGTTAAGGATTTTGGGGTGTTATCAGAACTTTTCTATAGATATTCCCACTCTAGATATCTTGTTCCTTCTTGGGAATTTCTTGACATTATATGCTTTCTCATAATATCACAAAGTCATGCTAGTTGCTGAGAGCATTCCATTTTCCCCCCTAGGATAATTTCCTGAAATGCTCAAGTTTATAAGCCTTCCTCCAATTCCACGGAGTTGAGCTGGCTTTCTGGGCTTGATCACTAGCTGTCTGCAGTTGGCTTCCACCTGGCATCCACAATGAGTATGTGCTTGTTAGCTGGCTATGATGAGGAGAATGATGTGGCTGGGATGAGGTGTGCAAACTATTGGGGATTGGGAAGTTCTGCAAATGAGGTGTTCCCAGTGGTTCATGGGTGGCCTTCTTGATGGAGTCCACAAATTGGTTAGTAGGAAGAACCATGAAACAGTTAATAGCATTCTTCTGAGTTCCAAGCCTGACTCTTGTGCTCCCAGCCTCTGTCAACCCCTCAGACTTGTAGATCACCTCAATAATCTGAGCGAGGCAAGAAAAAATGGTCTTCTTGGGAAGCATCTTATATGGCTTTTCACTCGTTCATATGCCCTTATTTTCTCTGTGGGAGAAATCACTGACTGAAGAGGCTTCTCTTGGCACTGAGTTGTCTGCCTTGGGGAAAGGGTGATGTGGGCAAAGCGAAACAGTTCCTCTTACCTTCCTTAGTGTGTCTATTCTCAGTGTTTTTTTTTTTTTTCTCCATCAGTGTGCTAGAATTTCTCTGCTGGACAATCTCTCAGATTCTTGTCCATAGGCGTTATCAAAATTGATGATCTGTGGGGGAAATGAAAGCAGAGAATTACTACTATTCTGACATTTTGCTCATGTCATTTTCTCTCTCTTTCCTTTTTTTATGATACAATTTATTGAAGAAACAGTTTATGGAATATTTCACATTCTGGATTTGTATGGTTGATTCTTCTCTTTTCCATATTTTGTGAAACTATAAAATTAAATTCAAAAACTTGTTTGGATTTAGACTAAAGATTTTTGGCATTAATACAGCTTCCATGTATTTCATATCACATCACATCAGGAGGCAGATAAGTTAGGAAGTCTCTTTTAGTCATGCAAATTTGATCAAATAGCTAAGTGTAACAGTCTACATGCTCCATCATAAAGGTAGTTGTTTTTTTTTCCTAATTAGCAAATACTTTATGGGGTGATTTTATGAAAATAGAAATATGCTGTTCCTCACCACATTTCCTCTAGTGCATTTTAGTATCTCTTGATGATCCTTGTCTGAAACATTTATTTTATTGAAGTTTACAAGATGGTGATTTTTCTAATTTGTTCATTTGTTCTGCCTGCCTGTCTGTCTGTCTTTCTCTCTCATTCTCTATCCCAATCTCCACCACCTATAATGACTACTGAAATCTGTCTATTAAAATATCAACTCTTGGGGTGGCTCAGTTGGTTAAGCGTCCAACTTCAGCTCACATCATGATCTCGTGGTTGGTGAGTGTGAGCTCTGCATCAGGCTCTGTGCTGACAGCTCAGATTCTGGAGCCTGTTTTGGATTCTGTGTCTCCCTCTCTCTCTGCCCCTTCCCCACTTACACTCTTTCTCTCTCTCTCAAAAATAAATAAACATTAAATTTTTAAAAAATTGAAAAAATCAACTATCAAAATCTTTCAACTCTGCCCTTCCCTCATTCCCACGTTTGCTAAGCTGTACCCTAAACATGAATTTAAGAGGTAATTCACCCTCATGAATGAACCTAACTTTGTTAACAGACATCCTAGCTATGTTCTTAGATCTTGATTTCAGAGACAACTTCTGAGTCATCCTTAAATTTTAGTTGCAAACTTGGAACCAGGACATGTCAATTTTGTATATTTTCTAAATCTTCAGTTTGAAATAATTGTAGATTTACATGCAAGTCTAAAAAATGTTAAAGATCCCATTTGCTTTTCACCTCATCCCCCCCCCCCACCGATGATAACTCAATGCTCAACTATAGTTACAATATTACAGGCAAAGAGATTGACATTGATGCAATTATTTGATCTTATTCATATTTCATCTATTTACATTCACCTACTGGTCTATGTGTAGATATTTAGTTCTGTGCAATTTTACCTTATTTATCTTACTTATAGATTCATGTGACTACTACCACAATCAAGATACAGAACAAGTCCACTATAAGAATCCTTTACTAGTCTTTGTAGCCACAGCCTCCTCTCTCTGTCACTAACCCATGGCAACCACTAATCTGCCCTCAATCTCTATATTTTTGTCATTTTAGTAATGTTATATTAATACAATCACAGCATATGAAAATTTGGATACAGTATATAAAAACATAAAACCATACAGTATATAAGAGCTTTTGGCTCCTTTTTTTCGCTCAGCACAATATCCTTGAGAACCATCCAAATTTTTTACTTTGAGAATAGTTTGTTCCTATTTGTGGATCAGATAATTCCATGCTATGGATGTACCATAATTTAACCTCTCAACTAGTAAGGGACATTTTAGTTATTTCTAGTTCTCAGTGATTACTAATTAAGCTTCTATGAACATTCATATACAAATTTTTGTGTGAATATAGTTTTTATTCCTCTGGAATAAGTGTCCAAGAATATTATTGCTGGGTTGCATAATAAAATATTGTGTTTTACAAAAAAGCTACCACAGTCCTTCAAGAGTGACTGTGCCACTGTATCATTTCACATCATGTATGAGTGATCCACTTGCTCTGCATTCTTGCCAGTGTTTGATGTTATCACCTTTTTGTTTGTTTGTGTTGTTTCTGCTTTCAGCCATTCTGATAGGTGTGTGGTGATGTTTCATTGTGATTTCACTTATATTTTCCTAATGGCTAATGATAATAACATTTTTTTAGGTGTTTATTTGTCATCTGGATACCCTCTTCAGTGAAATATCTTTTGCTCATTTTCTCATTGATTCTTTTTCTACTGTTGAGTATTGAGGGTTCTTTTTATATTGTAGTTATAAGTCATTTGTTGGATATGTGGTTTGCAGACATTGTCTCTTAGTTCTTATCCTCTTCACATGGGCTTTCACAGAGCAATAGTTTTGATAAAAGCCATTTATCACTTTTTCTTTTTTTTATCATCCTTTTGGTACAAGTCTAAAAAAGTTTTTCCTAGCTGTATATCCAAATTTTCTGTCTTTTTTTAAAATTATATTTTGCATTTATGTCTGAAACCCATTTGACTTAATATTTGTATAATCCATTAAGTTTAAGTCATTTTTTCCCCTATGGATGCCCAATTGCTGCAGTCCCTATTGTTGAAAAGGCTATCCTTCCTCCATTGAATTGCTTTAGCGCCTTTGTCAAAACTCATTTGGGCTTATCTGTGTGAGTCTATTTTGGGGTATCTATTCTATTCCATTGATCTATGAGTCCATTCCTCTGTCAATAGCATAGTGTCTTTATTAATGTAGTTATATAATACTTCCTATCATATTGTTGAATATATATATTCCTAATATTCCTGACACAGAGCTCCTAAAATACTTGCAATTTCCCAAATAATGCAAAATTGATTAGAGGGCTAGAACAATTAGCATCATTCTTTGACCTCTGAGGAGGGAAGAGGGTCTAAGATTGAGCTCAATTCTGTGGCCAATTATTTCATCAATTATGTCTACATAATGAGGCTACAATAAACATTCTTTTTTAATTTACATTCAAGTTAGTTAACATACAGTGTAGTCTTGGCTTCAGGAATAGAACCCAGTGATTTATCTCTTATATAAGACACCCAGTGCCCATTCCAAAAAGTACCCTCCTTAATACCCATCATCCATTTACCCCATCCCCCTGCCCCCTCCCTTCCAACAGCTCACAGTTTGTTGTCTGTACTTAAGAGTCTTCTATGGTTTGCCTCCCTCTCTGTTTTTATCTTATTTTTCCTTTCCTTCTGTGTTCATCTGTTGTGTTTCTCAAATTCCACATATGACTGAAATAAACATTCTTAAACAGCAAGATTTGAGGAGATTTTGGACTGGTGAACACATCAATATTCTGGGAGAGTGGTGCATCTGAGAGATCATGGAAGCTCTTTGCTAACCTCCACCTCTCCATACACTGCCCTATGCATTTCTTCCATTTGGCTATTTCTAAATTATATCCTTGTAATTAAATATTCAAATACAAACAGATTTATGGAAAGTTTGAACAACTTAATAATTTTAGAGAATATTGGCTTTTCTGAAATACTTTTTTGAAAAAAATGTCATTTCATCAATAAATAGCAAATCCATTGTTCTATCATGTCTTAGCTATTTCTCATTAAAACCACCTTAAAATTTTAGTCACAAGAAATAAGAAACACACCTGTAAATATTATTTAGCTGAGATACTTGCCAAAAAGATAGTCATTTTTGCAAAGCAAACAATAATCACATTGTTTTATATCATCTTTAATACATCCAACAATTCCCTTTCCCAGGAACCTTCCAACAATAAAGTTTATGGTCAACTCAATCCTACTTGCCAAAAATAATCAAGGAACAGACACAATTAGAAACGACATAAACTCTTCAAATTATCTGTCACTTCCAAACATGAATTTTTTCCTCAAAACTTGTATTAAATTGCAGGCCAAGGTCAGGTAAAAGGATGTTACCAGAAGCAGGCCTTCATGCTTACCAGACAGGCAATTTTCCTGTAAGTCCTGAGTTGTGTCATGGCATTTCAAGGGCTAACACCTTCTTTGCCACATGAAAACATTTCTCCATTCCCTAACAGAGGCTCAGTCTCATCGTTGAAAGGAATCCACAATAACAGACAGGAAACCAATATATAAAGCAAAATAATTATTCATTTCATAATACAAAGGTGTTAACTACCACAGAACTACATATTCATATAGACTTAAGAGAAGTCAAATGACAATTTGAAAGTTTTATGGTGAAAGAGAAAATGCACACTGGACTCTTTCCTTCTAAATGATACATTATTCCTTCAGTGGATCAATACTATCAATTGGAATGCAATTGTGTCTTGTTCTTGCCTGAAGCCAGGCTTTTCCTTTAGTGTAACTTTGCATACCCATTCTGTAAAACTGTAATTAATTAAGTTTGCAAAGTTCTTGGTTTCCTTGCTTTTATGCCTACTATACTTGCTTCAGGTGTGCTAAAAACTCACAAAATAGTACATTTTCCCTCTATGTTCTTTTCTTCTTTGTGCTCTAGAAGAACTAACGATGAGGAAATAAAAAGTGGGCAGTAAAAGAGTTGAAGAAGCAAACATTAAAGACTTGGCCATTCTCAACTAGAGTAACTCGTCTTTGGCCAACAGACTTTGCTATTTCAAAAAACCCAAATCAGGGGCACCTGAGTGGCTCAGTTGGTTAACTGTCCAAGTCTTGGTTTCAGCTCAGGTCATGATCTTATGTTTCATGACTTCAAGCCCCATGTCAGGCTCTGCACTGTTGCCCTGCAACCTGCTTGGGATTCTCTGCCTCCCTGTCTCTCTGCTGTTCCTCTGCTTGTTCTCTCTCTCTCTCTTTCTCTCTCTCAAAAATAAATAAATAACATTAAAATAAAAAAAAATCATTCTCAGAATGTGTTTTGTTACTTTTCCATTGGCATAATGAAAAACATGTTTAAATTTTATTTATTTATTTTGAAAGAAAGAAAGAGAGAAAGAAAGAGAGAGAGAGGAGGGGCAGAGAGAAGGACAGAATCCCAAGCAGGCTCCATGCTGACAGTGCAGAGCTCAATGTAGGGTTTGATCTCATGAACCATGAGATCATGACCTGAGACAAAATTAAGAGCTGGACACTTAACCAACAGAGCCACCCAGGCTCCCTTTTCTTTTAAATGTTTATTTATTTATTTTGAGAGAGAGAGAGAGAGAGAGAGAGAGAGATGAAAAACATATTTATATTGGGCTTCCCTTGACAACATTTGGCAAAGGGCCTATAATGTTAGTTCTCTCTTGGAAACACTGGAATGTATATTCAATCTTATTATTTTATGCATAAAAACTTGCATTTGGACTCCCTGAGACCAAGTGGCAGTAATTTCTTTATATTGCCCCTGATTTCCAAATTCTTTGATGAACACGAATATATGTTTAATAACAATAGATTCAAGTTGTTTGAAATACTTAGGATCTCCTCATGTCATAGGTATCTTATATCCAAGACCCTATCAGAATAACTTTTTGATCAGCTTATTTGTCCCACATTTACTCACATGGATTCCTACCTTTATATGGCTGTATCTCCAGCATTGAAGAACTCCTTGTGGCTGTAAGTCTCTGATCCTTCCCTGTTTTATGTAGGCTGAGGCTTTGTCCTGTCTCTTAGTTCTGGAATGCCCAATATCTGCCAAATTCTTGTCTTGGTTGTCATGTTGTCCCTTGGCCAGTTGGGTTAAAATCATATTTAAGCTGTCATAGGCTCTAACCATGGCTTGCTTTTTGCACCTAGTTTCTTTGGCTATTGGATGCTTTGTAATCCCATCTAGCTTCCCCAATCTGTTCTGCTCCCTTTGTGTGTTAGCTCAGGCTACCATAACAAAGTACCACAGATTGCGTGGTTTCAAGAACAGAAATTTATTTTCTCACAGTTCTGGAGGCTCAAGTCCAAGATCAGGTGTCAGCAAAGTTGATTTCTACTGAAGCCATTTTCTTGGCTAAAGATGTCCATCTTCTTCATGTATCTTCATACCATCTTCCTTCTGTGTGTGTTCCTGTGTCCTAATCTCCTCTTCTTCTATAGATTCCAGTCATATTGGATTAGAGAACACCTTACTTAATTACCTCTTCAAGACTCCGCATCCAAATACAGTCACATTCTAAGTTACTAGGGGATAGAACTTCAACATAAATTTAGAAGGGATGCAATCCATCCCTTAACACCCAGGATTGCCTTTATATCTTTTCTTAGCCATGAGGGGTCCTGGTTTCTTTTACTTGGGGTGCTACATATGAAATTTCTGATTGCCCATTAGGGGTACCCTCTGTTCAGTTTGCACCCACAGCCATACTTTGGCTTCCAGGCCCATGTTGAATTCTTCCCCTGGCTCTAGATTAGGAGAAGGAAAACTTGGTAGTTTTCTCCAGTTTGTAGGTAAATGTCTAGTGCCTTCTGAAACATGATTCCACTTGGACCTATCTTCTCACTTCCTTCTACATTATGAGCTTTGGTTCTTTTGGTCTTTTGGTGACTTTCCACCAATAACAGCACTGAAATATTGTTTTATAAAGTTTCACAGAATATTATTTTTGTTGTTTATAAATAGATTCTATATAGGAAACCAAGAACGTTTATGAAATAATGCATTAAACAAAGTAAAATTTATTTCATGCAAAATTTCTTATAACCTATGTCTCCAAAGGTTGGATGAGTGGGAAGATATACTTTATGTGGTTTTCCAAATGTTTTTATTTCAAGCCCTTTGGGGAGTGTGAACCATGAACTCCCATCCAGCACAAAGAACTTGCTTAATCACTGTGCAAAGAGGCTTAATCAGACTTTCCATCTGCATTAGGCCATCTTCCAAGATGTGACCCCAGATCCTGTGCCGAGGTTTTGCTCAAGAAAATGCAACACTATTTTCCCAAAACACATTGCCAAATAATTTTTAGTAATTCTACATACTTTGTGGCACATCCATTCTGCAGGCAAATGTCTGATGGGTGTCACTTGAGCATATACTGACTTTGGCATTCAGTGGCAGTCAATATATCCATCACTGAATAGACTGCAGGGAGGTGTTAGAGCTCTGTACATGATCATTGACTTGTACACATACATTCTTACATTTGCATTGGGCAGCAGTCTGTCATTCAAGGGTGAGGGAATAAACTTGTGGGTCAGTAAAAAATGCATGCTATGTTAAATAAACCTGATTGCAGTTGACCCTTGAACAACACAGGTTTGAACTGCATGGGCCAATTATATAAGGCTTTTTTTTTTTTATAAATACAGTACAGAACTGTAAATATATTTTCTCTTATGATTTTCTCAATAATACTTTCATTTCACCATCTTTATTGTAAGAATACAATATATAATACATATAACATACAAATACTGTTTATTTATTGGTAAGGTTTCTAGTCAACAGTAAGATATCAGTAGTTAAGTTTCATGGAAACTAAAAGTTATATGGGCATTTTAATATGTGTCAATACTTATAACTCTTGCATTGTTTGAAGGTAAACTGTACCTACAAAGGAAGGGCCTTAATAAAAATATAGAAAAGGTGACACAGGAGGAAGAAGGTAAAAAAAATAATAAAATATAATATACTTAAAAAAATCCTAACTTGTGTCCTTGGAGAAAATCAGGACAATATTGTACCCATAAAACAAGGTCATATAGCAACAAAAATAGAGAAATCAGACAAGAAAATTTTCCTACACATTATAATTATGATTGTTATAGTAAAAAGAGATATGATGTCCAAAAGAAAAAATTAAGGAAAACACTCAACCTGTAGATCAAAAAGAAAAAGTGAAGAGACATCTTAGAAGAAAAGTTTGATAGCCGAATTTGAATCCAAGATGTCCAAGGGGTTCCAGAAAGAAAACAGAGAAAATGTTGGGAAGGAAATGACCAAAGAGTGTCTGATTAGGAGAACATTTTCAGGAGCCTGGGGGAGGATTGTGAATACTTCTACACTTTCAAAGACACTGACAGTTGAACATAAGAAATTAAAAAAAAGAATCTACTCTTAGATTTTTTTTAAGTAATGTTTATACCCAACATGGGTATTGAACTCACCACCCCGAGATCAAGAGTCACATGCTCTACCAACTAAGCCAGTCAGGCACCTCTAATCCTAGATGTTTTAGAACAGAGAGGACATAATACCAGACATCTGTAAAGAAAGAATCAAAGAGTCATCAGATTTGTCTCTAGGAACACTGGATGCTAGAATATACAATAAGGCAATAACTTCAAAGCCTGGAAGAATTCAATTCAGAATTCTATACCTGGTCAAAAATTTCTATTAACTAAAGTGCTAAAGTAATATATTTTCAGTCACTCTAAGTTTCAGTATACATCTCATGAATCTTCAGTGAAAAAGTTAATCCTCGGTGATGTGCTGTAGCAAAACCAACATAAATCCAGGACAGAAGGAAGAAGGCACAGAACCTGAGTGAAAGTAGCACCTCCTAGAGACAATAAAGGACAGTTTCAGATTACTGCTAAGCAGTAGACTCAGAGAGCAGCTGGTCTACCAAAGTTCATGATTAGGGGTACTGGGAGGAAACATTTTAAGAAAAAAAAGTTTCCTAAAATAACAAGTATGATGATGATGGAAAATCTTGGTGACAGGTTGCATTCAGGTGCCAAGTACAAAAAAAAAAAAAAAAAAAAGACTATCAAGAATGTCATGAATATATGTACAGATGTGTACGAGAGGGTCATGCTCTAATCCAAAGCAACAAGCATGTGGTGTGAACCAGCATCACCAGTAATTCCCACTTGGGAACTTGCTAGAAATCCAAATATCAAGCCTAATCCCAAATCTGCTGAATCAGAAACTATGGAGGTGGCATCCAGCCATCTGATTTTAGGAAACCCCATAGAGGATTCTGATGTAAATTAAAGTTTGAAAAATACTGCTTTAGATCAAGGGTTGGCTGTGGCTGTTTTTGTTTATAGTTTTACTGGATGCAGCTAACTACAAAATAATGCAGTTTCTATGCTTCCTTCCATGCTGCACCACTGGAGGGTAATAGCTCTGACACATGGGCCTGCAAAGCCTAATATGTATTATTTGGTTCTTGACAGAAAATGTTTGCTATCTTCTGCTTTAGAGTATTGGATAGGCTACTATTATGTTGAGACTTGATTTGACCTTTAATTACGGTACATACATCTCAGATTTATCAGTTCAGAAACCTAGTTCCTTCTCTCTGCATCTGACTACACTACTCATGTTTGCGAAGATAGTTATTAAGATCATGCTAACACTGTGAAAGCTGCTTCTTAGTTAATATCTAGAGCAAACACACACTAAGGATTAAGAAACAGGAGTGTAAGTGTTAAAGCATCATAAATGTGAAAGTCATGCACAGCAGCAGAAGCTAGAGGTGAGAGGGAGGTACAGGGATGAATATTTCCTCATCTCAGGTACGAGGTAGATGAGACAGATTGTCAAATTGATGCAATAAGAGAAATAGGCTTATATGACTTATACAAAGTTATAAAGGTTACCAGTAGAACTAAAAATCACAATGCAACTATGAAAAATTTGGAAATGAGTGAAGGGAGAGAATAGATGAGTAGTAACAGAAAGTGTCTAAATCAAGAATTGTGGGGTAACCAGATCCTTTAGAGGAATAAAATTTTTAAAAAAGTAAATAGCTGCCTTTGAGCAGGTGTCCCAGAAGTTGGGCAGATGAGGGGTACACTTTAATTTTCACTTCATTTCTTTATGTTGTGTTTAATTTTCGCATGTAAATGTGTATTTTACTTCAGTAATAATATATATTCAAAAAATTGAGGAAAAAATCATTTAAGAGACCTGGCCTGCAGAATTAGGAAAAATTTGATCAGTTCACTTAGCCACCTTCCTCACTGGCCTCATTGGTAATCTTCCTCCTGTGGGCCTTTCCCCTTCTCATCTGCCCTGGACTTCGTGCTCCTGACTCCAGGGCTCAGCTGACAGCAGCTTCTATAATCTCAACCACCCCAGGCTCAGTACAATCAGTCCACCTTCTAAGGCTACCTTTGTAGCTATGGCTCCCATGCAGCTCATATTTACTCTTTTCTTTCTTTCCTCAAAGGTTTCCTGGTACCTTTGCTAGTCTCAAATTCACTCAATTTCACCAAAACAATGTGTGCCTACTGCAAAGCCTTAGCCCTGGCTTACAAGCAGCTACCTGCCCCCTTTGATGAGGAGAACAAAGGCAAGAGAAATGTAGATAAAATTAAATTTCCTTACAACTTGCAACCCATTGATAAATACCTGAAACAAGCAGAGTGTGACATTCCTCAAGGAACTTACAGCTGCCTTGATGTTAATGTTTTGCTAGAGACTAAAAGCAACCTTAGCTTGACAATAGCCAGACCTCCAGGATCCTGTAAACCTTCTTTAACATACAGAAATCCCTTTGGAGACTTCTGTTATCTCTACCCACCCCCCACCCCCAACTTTAAAACATATAATCAGTCACACCTCAAAATCACAAGTGTTGCTCTTTCTGCCAAGGGTGCTGTCCCTGTGCTATAACAAAAGCAACTTTTTGCATCATAAAATGTCTCAAGAATTCTTTTCTTGAGCTCAACAACCTTGTACCTTCATGGCCCTTATTCCTGCCACCCCAGCTCCCATTTCCCACAATGTTCTGGGTTTGATCCACTGCAGGGTCCAGTGTGGAGCACCTATAGTTTCTGGCTGGCATAGGTCCATTATCTCTGGATATTCTAAAATGTCACTTCCCTGAGAGATTCTTTCTGGACACCCCACCTCCACTCCACCCCAATCCAGGAAACCATCCTATCGTATATTTTATGACAACACACACTTCTTTTTTCTGGTGCTTATCACAAATCTAATTACTAATGATTCATGCAATTATTTATTGAATGTTCTTTACACATAGCTAGACTATAGAAAGACTGTCTGACTGTAGGCCCCTGTACCTGCAATGACTTGTCCAATGTCTGCCATAAAGTACTTAATTAATGCTTGTTACAGGAAGTGGTGAAATTTGATGGCAGGTTTTCACAAAGGGCATGCACTTTCCTCTGCTAGGCTGAGCATCTATACAGAGGCACAGGAAGACAGGTCATGAGGATGTTCACAGGAAGATGATCTTTCAATCTCAAGGGGAAAGTTTGTCCGGATTGCTAATGACTATGGCAACAGGAAAGGGGAGGATGCAGGCTGGCCCAACAAGTTTGGGTCTGTCTGCCTTCCTAATGACATCTACAGATGTCTCCTGTCATATCCTTCATGTGGGCTGCTAAAACTGGTAGTTTCCAGGGACATGTCAGAGGCATTGCTTTGTAATTTAGTGAAAATTGCCTTTGAGATCCAACTTTGAGCTGGGAAATAATTTGACAAATATCAATGGGTACTTATGTGTCAGCACTTCAAAGACAAGTCAGGTAGATCCCTGGGGCCTGCACAAAGAAGCAGCTGCCATGGGCTACCAGCCCCCTGCTGTGCTGCATGACTGCTGGGTTGCCATAGTAAACCACCATAGTAGGCTCATTTTAGGGATCTACTGGGGTAAAGTTTTGAAGAGAATGAGCTAGAAAGAAAGAACTGCAAGGAGACCTTTCAATTGTATGCAGAATTATTTACTGTTCTCATGCATAACACTCTGCAAGCAGAGAGTTCAAATAAGGTCATTGAAATAGCTTAGGAGAGACTAGTATAAAAAAGAACGATTGACTGGAGGGTCATTTTTGTAGAGAGAGGTGAGGTGCAAGCCAGGAGAGAGGAAAAACTCTCAGAGAAAAAGGAGAGACAAAATCTTGAAAATTCTACCTGTGAGAATAGCAGCATAGCATGCTTCCCAGATGGCTGAACACCAAACCTTGAACAAGAAAGATGTTTTTCAAGCATCTCTGTGAATGTGAGGCTGTGGGTCCAGCCTTCCCCTTCTAAATGTAATGATTGATCATCCCAGGAAAGAACTTGGCTCATCCTTTGGGCCTTGTAATTTGGCTGAAACAGTTTGTAAAGTCAGCAGCAATTTTCTTAAGCTTTTACAAACCTCTGGAAATTTTCACTCAATTCAGAAAAGAAAGGAATGAAAGTGTGATAATTTGTGATCAAGTTTAAATCTGCTCAATCAACGTCATGACAAATTAACCCAATTCATGGAAGAATAAAAAAGAGGGTTTTCATACACTAGTCACAAATACAGCTTATAAATATGACTTTTCAAAAAATCCACATAGTACTTCAAATGTTCTTTCTCACTTCTGTCAGTCACAGGTTTTTCAACATCAGCCAACCAAATCCACTTGATTTTTATAATTCTGATATCACATTTTTAGGAAATCTTGTGCTTTTGGTGGGTTGCTAATAAATTTGCTATCCTATGGTGACATGAAAACTAAGAAACTTATGGAATTTTAAAGGAATACCATGTGGAGGGTATTTTGGTTACCCAATACATTCTAATAGGAGAATGTACTGATTAAAAACAAACAAACAAACAAACAAAACAACAAGTCTTATCTCAGAGTGGTTAGAGCTCTTTATGGACCAAAAAAAAAGGAGGTTGGAGACTGAGGCACCTCTGCCCAAGTTTAGCCTCTTAAAACAGGTGATGGGTTTTAAGAAGGGCACTTGTGATGAGCACTGGGTGTAATATGTAAATGACGAATCACTAAATTCTACACATGAAACCAATTTTCCCATACATGTTAAGTAGCTAGAATTTAAGTAAAAGCTTGAAAAAATCCTTAAAAAATGAAGTAAACAGAATTAAATATTTGAGGTTTTTTTTTTCAACAGATAGTAATGTTTAGGTAGAACAGACAACACAGTAAAGCTGCAGCAACTTTGCCCTCAGTGAAATTTGTTCCTGTTGTGATGTTTTGCCCCATCGGTAGTTCTGAGAACCTCCTCCAGCCAGGAGGAAGACAACTACTCTCTGTGTTAGGTTAGAAAGAGTAGACAGAAGTCTCAGGGATAAAGAGCTTAGTTGGGGTTAGGCTTTACAGACTGATGCTGCAGTGGGGACACCTCCTGATGGCAGTCACAGATGGTTCTGTGGTTGAGTGGACTGGGAAATTGAGTAAGGGAGCCTAGAGATTCCTTCCTGCAAACTTATCTTTTGAAGGACAAAAGTAGGGGAAGAGATAATAGCACTGATAAGCAGATCTGACACACAGCAGGTGCTACTGTGGCCTATTTGTTAAAAGAATGAGATTCCCCAGGATCTTCTGGTCAATCTGGCTTTCCTCAAAACCTGGCCTGACTCACCACACACCAATGGTATGGAAGGAGCCCTGGGACCTGGTTGGTGTCCATTTTGCTCTGTTAGTATTGCGGTTGGTGCTTGTTCCACATGGTTAAGAACTTGGAACATGAATCCTTGGGGGAGCTGGTGTTTGGACGGCTTGAAGAGGGGGAGGTGAAGAAGGGAGGGCAGGGACATTTACCTTCAGAAAGGGATGTGATAGAAATGTAAAAAAGGGTTGAGAGTTCCTCATGTTGAGTCATTTGAAATCTGGTGTATGTGGTGCCAGTCTTGACTTGCAGCAAATAGAGGAGAGTGATGAAGGATAGCCTTATTCTCAATGTTTCCAAAGCTACAAGAAGAACCCAGAAACACCCAGATGTGCAGGAAAGTGGCTATTTGCTGGGCTGTATTGGATAAACCTACCAGTGTCTGTGTCCACAACTCTCCATCTCCCATGGTGAGAAGCAAACTGCAAGAAGGGGTAGAGGAGATTAAAAAGAGGAATGAAGATAAAGAGCACTGACAGAAGAGGAAAACAGATTCTAGGTAAAGGGACCTGGGACATGTCCTTCTGTAATGAGGATGAGGATGAAGAGAACAAATGTTTAAAAAGGGAAAGAAGGAAGGAAGTGGGATGATATAGAAATGATAAGTGGGCAGAGAGGTGAGAAAGGAAGGGGTTCTAGGCAGAAATCTTAAAACTAGAATGATGGGGGCACCTGGGTGGCTCAGTTGGTTAAGCATCTGACTTCAGCTCAGGTCATGATCTCACAGTCCGTGAGTTTGAGCCCCGCATCAGGCTCTGTGCTGACGGCTGGGAACCCAGAGCCTGCTTCAGATTCTGTGTCTCCCTCTCTCTCTGCCCCTCCCCTGCTCATGCTCTGTCTCTCTGTCTCAAAAATAAATCAAAACATTTTTAAAAATTAAAAAAAAACTAGAATGATGATATTGACCACATGTTAAACTGTCCATCAGGTAGACAGCCTTAAGCTGGTCTCTAGGTCTGGGACACTGCAAGGGCAGCCAGAATTTTGACAGAACAATTTAAGTAAGGGAAATGAATCAAGTGATGGAAAAAAAAAGCATTGGGTTTAGGGTCTCATTTTCATCTCTGCCACTGACCAGATACATGAAGCTTGCCCTACTCATGTCACATTACTGTTGGCAGGATCACACAAGAGAACATAGAGAAAAGGTACTTCAAAACAAAGTACTTTATCAATATAAGTTTGTAATATTTTCAAAGTAGATACTTTACACACATGTAAGTCATTTTTCCAAATATAAAGAAACTGTATTCCTTGCTTTTTTTTTTCTTTGCAATTCTACCACCCTTCCCCAAACATGACTGTTTCCTCCTTGTCAGGTTGAATATCTTCATATGACAGCTGCTAGCAGAGTCCAGGCACCTTCAGGCTGTCACCTCCGGGTCCCAGTGCACCAAGATGAATGACCCCAAGAGTCATTCCAGCTCACAGCTGCCTTTGCAGCACCAGCCACTTCTCCCAGGACACTGTGTGAGAAGGTTGGAAGGTCTGTCATAGAAAAGATAATTCCATTTGTTGTAGCATTTCCAGAGCCTGGGGCTAGGACCCACAGGTCAAAATAACACGGAGGAAATATTTAGCTCCATACAAATGGAGCTCTGACTGTTGGAATTTTCTAAACCTGGACAAGGAGTTCTCTCTGCAGCTTATGAGCCCCATGTCAGGAGCAGGCATCACTTGGAGTCCACACAACTGTATAGCTTGAGCTTAGTGTTCACAGCACTGTCAAAGATTCACAATAACTAAAGTATAACCAATGAATCATGAAAGTGTACTTAGTAAAAATGTATTGCACACACACCAAGAAGACAGTTTGCAAACTGGGAGTACTCAAGCAAGAACGTAGAATGAGGCTCAGGGGTACACTGTTTTTAAACAGCTTAAATAGTGAGAAAGCAATGGCTGTTTATTCTTCATAATGATTGATTCCAATATTACAGTTTTGAGCCAGTTATGAGTGGCTCCCTCATAACAACCTTGGGAAACAGTTCAAGTTTTACTCATCATTTCCAGATGTACAAGCAAGAAATGATCCAGGTCAAGTTAGTTTTGCAAAATAATCTCAGTTAAGCTTTTCCTGCATGACTACACCGGTTCTGTTTGTTCAGTGAAACTTCAAGGCTGGTCTCCATCTGTCCTTGATTGTAACAATTCCCCCCTTTCAGTCATTCTATTAGCAGGCTGAGAGCATGACCAACTGTTACAGTGTTTTTCTCAGTTACCACTGTTGATGACATCAGGCTGAAGATTCATGTATTTGCTGTTTCTATTAGTTGAATCACCAGGCTGGAGGGCCATGCAGTCACCATCTTCATCATTCATGTGGTTATTGTTGGTTTCATCTAGTTGTCTGATCCTGATGGATACCATTTGCATGTGAGTAGCTGCTGACAGACATTTAATACATTTGAGACTATAGAACACAATATGGTGACTATAAAGAGAATACATAATAGCCAAGGATTGAACAATTCCCCAGAACAGAGATTCCCAGGAGCCAAGATTTAACCAATCAAATAAATCAAGTGGGTTATAACCAGATTCAGGTTTTGCCTTTCTAAGTCAATTTACAAATTGCTTTTCAAGTTATTTATATAGGCACAACATGATGTATTAGCAAAGACATACACTCATGATTACATAGGACAGAATGAATATCAGGGTGCTTCTTTTCAGGAGGCAATGTTGCAAGTGGGCTTTCACTGAAATTAGACCTTTTTATGATGGGAACAATCAGGTTATTTAATGAGAGGCATCTCTACGGAAACAGAAAACCAAAGGTTAATAGTTTGAGCAAATTGCAAATTGAGTTTTCTAAGTTTGGAGGGCAAGCCAGTTGAGAAGCTTTTTAATGTTGGATTCTAGGGCAAGCAGTGGGCATCACACAGATCTTCCTGGTTAGGATTGTGAATGTCTCTGACAATCTTTCTGAGTGGCACATGGCAATCATCATAAAGATCATCCATATGTGTGCTGTTGTGACACCTCTGAGGAGTGTGTCAAAAGTCCGGCTTAACTTGCTTGGCTTTGGGAAAAGAGCAGTTTTAGTTGCATTGTGATTCCAAACCAAAATACTGGGAGAAAATTGGAAATGTTACTTATAAACTTCTAGCCACATATTGGAGAAAATTAGAAGAATTTAGGACTCAATCCAGTTTACAGGTAAAAAAAAAATCTTTAAAGACAATGAGCAGTACCAGAATCTGATATCTATAAAGGCGTATTACTGAAATATAATCTTTCCTCCATAATCATTTCTGTTTCCATCAAAGGCATAGCAAGACTAATCTGTCTGCAAATTTAGTTTTAATAAACTTGGCCTGATTGTTTATGTAAATGTAGCAAGAATAGTGATTGACTATATAGGCACTTTTAAAACTGGAAAACAAAATATTAATGAGTTAGCAATGCTTTAAATGAAATCATAAAAATTACAATCATAAGTGTCCTGTAATTAATTCTTGTTGATCTTGATCTTTTGTTAGTAGCTTTATGCATTTGTCAGTTTTCCATCAAAGTTTTAGAAATTCTTACACAGCTCAATGTTATTATCTTCAAGTTATCATAAACTTTCATTCTAGAGTACTCACAAGGGTCTTTTCCATAAATTTATCTGAAGATGAAATATATTTACAAAAGCATCCAGAGGAAAACAATAATCATCTGTGAATGACAAAAAAAAAAAAACTTAAAGTGGCAATAGCAAGATCAGATGAGAATTCATTATAATGCAGTTGATAGGGGAAATGAGTTATTTCTGTGATACATAATGTTTTAAGACAATAGCTGCAGTTATGAATGATAACGTTGTATGAGGACACATCAGGTTTCCAGGAACTTCATATAATTTCTGGAGCATTTATATTAATAACTTCCATATAAATATTTCCTAAAGAACGTTTAGCATTATTTCTTATTTGACAATGTTTTTCATGAAATTTTACACATACAAATAGGTACATAGTTGTAAACAAACAAACAAAAAAAGTAGTTCTCCTAAGAGAGAAGACTCAATTCCTTAAGTAATCAAAAACCTGGCAAAGAAAAAACACAGAATCTTTGTTTACTAAGCAGATTACAGAAAAATATTAAAGATAAAGAAAAACCTTGGGGCGCCTGGGTGGTTCAGTCAGTTAAGCATCCAACTTCAGCTCAGGTCATGATCTCACAGTTTGTGAGTTGGAGCCCTGCATCAGGTTCTCTGCTGTCAGCTCTGAAATGAAACTTGCTTTGGATTCTGTGTATCCTGCCCTCTCTTCCAAACCCCCCCACCCTTGCTCTTTGTCTGTCTCTCCCTCTCTCAAAAATAAACAAACATTAAAAAAAATTGAAAAAAGAAAAATCTTTATTTACAATTTCTTATTAAGAGCAGACCAATGACCTAAGAAACCTTTGTCCTTTTAACAGGGAGAAAATAAAATTCTAACTGCACCAGCGTAATTTTTATATTAAAAATTTTCTTTGTATTATTTTCCTTTCCTTGTATTAATTTAAATACATCCATTCTAACTTTATTCAGGTTGGCCATATAGAAAATTCCTTTCTTAAAATTTCTTTTTCACAAACCAACTACAACTTTCTATATCCATTTAAGTTTTGTTCTTTTTCTTTTCTCATTCTGAAACAATCATTTTACTTTAAGACACAATCACTTCATTTTTTTCCCTTATCAAAAATGCATTTTTTGGGGCACCTGGGTGGCTCAGTCAGTTAAGCCTCTGACTTCGGTTCAGGTCATGATCTCAAGGTTCATGGGTTTGAGCCTTGCGTTGGTCTCTGCGGAGACAGCTCGGAGCCTGGAGCCTGCTTCAGATTCTTTGTCTCCCTCTCTCTCTGCCCTACCCTACTCATACTCATACTCTCTTTCTCTCTATCTCAAAAATAAACATTAAATTTTTTTAAAAAATTCATTTTCATTTCTCATATCTTCTTATAGAAAACACAGATCCTTTTTATATACAGTTGTTTTCTGTTCTTTTCTATTATTTCTAGTAGTTTGTAAAAAAACTCTTTTGCTGACAGTCTCAAATTTATTAGTTCAAATGTTATCTTCTCAATTTCAAAATCTTATAAACCTTTTCTAGAAAAGAAATGATGCATATCATAGAGGACAGAATAGTTGCTTCTATTAATTTTGGACATTAAATGGATATAAGCTCCTTAAATAGATATTTAAATGGATATAAGCTCCTTCCACATAATATAATTTTTTAAAAATGTACCTTTTGGAAATTACAGTATGAGATTCACTTATGTTTATAAGTTCATCCTGACATTGTTTTGCTAGGCTGGGATGATAGAACAGGCAGAGGCAACAGGATCCCTACATTTTTGCTTGAATAAGTTCGCTCTATGTTGAGTAGGCAGAATAAAGATTTGAAAGATGGGATAACATCTTCTAAACTGATGGCACAGCTATAAATATCTGGGAAGCTGCCACCAGAATTTCTAGTCTTGCAGGTAGTTAGAAGAAATGGGGGAAGTTCTTTTAAACAAAGATTGTTGCCTGGTTGCAAATCTGAAAAGACAAGGCAATAAAGTATGAGTCTATTAAAAAGTGATTATAGCCTGGCCTTGAGGAGTTATCACTGTCTTGTGTTTATACAAGACAGAAATGGTGAATGTTCTTCTATTGGCCCTTTCAGCTGACCACACAGACCCTTTTGTCACTCAATTTATTGTGGTATAAGAGCACTACCTTTTAAATGTGTTAGATGATTTGGGGTGCCTGGGTGGCTCAGTATGTTAAGGGATCAAATCTTTTTTTTTCTTTTTTAATGTTTATTTCTTTTTGAGAGAGAGCGAGAAAACAGGAGAGGGGCAGAGAGAGAGAGGGAGACACAGCATCTGAAGGAGGCTCCAGGCTCTGAGCTGTCAGCACAGTGCTCTATGCAGGGGCTCAAACTCATTAACCAAGAGATCATGACCTGGGTAGAAGTCGGATGCTTAAGGGGCTGAGTCACCCAGGCACTCCTTAAGTGACCAACTCTTGATCTCAGCTGTGGTCATCTTTCGGTTTGTGAATTTGAGCTCCGCGTCAGGCTCGTCACTGAGAGTGGGGAGCCTGCTTGGGATTCTCTGTCTCTGCTTCTCCCCCATTCATGCTCTCTCTTTTTCTCGGTCTCTCTCAAAATAAATAAATAAACTTAAAACAATATGTTAGATCATTCTATAGTATACTATACTATATTAAATAGTATATATTATGGCTTAGTACATGCTACACATATAAAACCATATAAGAAACTGAAATTAAGGCTTAATAAACTGACACATTTCTTATTTTCAGCGTATGCCATACATACAATTTATTTTGCACTTTCTGAAATTATTCTTTTATTTACATATAAATAGCAAATAATTCTTGGGGCGCCTGAGTAGCTCAGTTGGTTAAACATCTGACTTGATTTCAGCTCATGTCAAAATCTCACAGTTTGTGAGTTGGAGCCCCACATCAGGCTCTACACTGACATTGTGGAGCCTGCTTGGGAGACTCTGGTCCCTCTGTTTCTTCCCCTACCTTGCTCAACTGCTTGCTCTCTCTCTCTCTCTCTCAAAATAAATCAATAAACATTAAAAATAACTCTATAATAAATCAATGTATAAAATATTGATAAAATTGAAGATATATACATGGGTATATAGGTAATACATATATTTTCTTTATTTAAATAGGTGTTAATCATAACTCACCAATGGCCTGTGACCACAGTTTGAAAAACAAGAAGTTACAGTAAATCCATTCACATTAAGAGGAAATTTTCATGGTAGCTTCACTTCTTCTCATTTTCCAAAAGGGTTCCTTCTGCTTTGCCTGCATTCTTCCAGCCTCACTGCACAGTGTGTGTAGAGTTAATTTATGCTTATTACTTTAAGTGCTCTGACATTTTTTCTTTAGTTTGTTTTGTATTTTCAGCCCTTCTTCCAACTTTTAAAAAATTATTTGTAATCTTGGCTTTCCAGTGAAAACCAAGAAATAGGCAATTGTGAACTATCCATATTAACATACTGTAGATTAGCAAACTTAAATGCATTTCAAACTTTTAGAAGTAAATTTGATCCTTTGAATAACATGAGTTTGAATTGTGAGCCCACTTATATGTAGATTTTTTGAATAAATACAGCACAGTGCTGTAAATGCATTTTCCTTATGGTTGTCTCAATAATATTTTTTTTCTCTAGATACTTTAAAATTACAACATAGAATACATAAAACATACAAAATATGTGTCAATTGATTATGTTATTGGTAAGGCTTCTGGTCAACAGTAGTCTATGAGTAGTTAAGTTTTGGGGGAGTCAAAAATGATATGTTGATTTTAAGCTGTGCAGGGATCAAGGACCAACTGTATAATCTTCCTCATAATACATCTTTTCAAAGTGGCATAAATATATTTATTAATAGACTTAAATATGTTTTGTCTCTGTAAAAATTAAAAAACACAAAGTAGATATGTTTAGCATTTAATATTTATCTTATTTGGAAATGATTTAGATATTCAACAAATATCCATCTTTTAATTTAACTTAGTATAAACTCTGATCTTATCTACCTTTATTGAAATCACCTGTTTCTAAAAAAATATGCTTGGGGCGCCTGGGTGGTGCAGTCGGTTAAGCGTCCGACTTCAGCCAGGTCACGATCTCGCGGGGTCCGTGAGTTGGAGCCCCGCGTGGGGCTCTGGGCTGATGGCTCAGAGCCTGGAGCCTGTTTCCGATTCTGTGTCTCCCTCTCTCTCTGCCCCTCCCCCATTCATGCTCTGCCTCTCTCTGTCGCAAAAAAAATAAATAAATAAACGTTGAAAAAAAATTTTTTTAAAAATATGCTTGGATTAGACATCAAAAATTATGCTTGTGTTAGATGATAAAACCATCATCAAGTTACTTTTCTTGTAAACAAGTTTTGAAGCCATGCCTACTTTTACTAAACCAATAAACTTAAATAAGCTTTTATTTATCAAAGATTATGCTGGATCACATGAACTGAAAAACATTTGGGTTATTTTATATGTTCCCAAAATTCTACTTAATTTATATAAATACTTAATTTTCTTTAAGTCAATTAAATAGAGTTCTTTACAAATTAATTTTGTCTATATTATCCAGAGGTAGAAAATATCATATATCTATAACAAGTCTCTCAGAAAGAGACAGAGGGAGATACAGAGAAACAGAGAGAGAACATGCAGATAGATGTAAAGTTTTTATATATTTTACTTTTAAACTTTTAGCCATGTCTCAGGTACAAAAATTGAAAGAATAATTGGATCCAAACTGTGTTTCTGGTAGAGGGAATAAATTAAAAGTACTGGCTCATATGCTCAGATTGCCAAATTTTTTTACTAAAGATTTTATTTTCTATTTGTATGGTATATGAATATTTTTAGAACTCTTTTTGAGGTCATTTTGTCTTTTAGAAGCTTCTGCATAACAATCAAAAAATGAATTTGATTGTCTCCCGGAGATTTGGGATCCTCTCTTTTAAGGGTGCCATTAAGGGTGGACTTACCTAAAACAAAGCCTCTCCAGAATGGCCATTGCGATTCCAAATTATAAGTAAGTTTATTTGTCCAGAAAGGCACTACATCCTTTTCCAAGGATGAGGTGCAATCCAAGTTGCCTTTAGATTCCCTAAAATGTTTTAAGTATGAGGGACCGTTGTTTTCCAATGGTTGTCCTAAAACACTCAGAATCAGTTTTCTCCATTTTGCACAGAATGGGTGACTTACCAAGGAGCTTCAATGAACAGAAACTGAAACCAGATGCAAAACAGAAATAGAAAGCAAGTGTGCACAGTACAGTTGGAAAGTTGAGAATGTAGACAGCATAGCTCAGATCTAGGAGAGACCTACCTTCAACCTCCAGGGTTGACAAGAAAGCAGTAAGTTCAGTGGGTCCTGTGAGTACTAACACCTGTTTACTCACCAGTCTTCAGTCCTCTTTGACACCATGACACCAGTCCACTTCTGACACCATGAAAAGTCAAAGGTTAAAAATAGCCAAAGTAAAACCAATTAGTAAAAGTTTATTGTGCAATCACACACACACACACACACACACACACACACACACACACACATGACAATATATAAACCAGGAGCACTCAAACCAGAACATGGAATGAGGCTCAGGGATATATTGCTATAAGGAAGCTTATAGAATGAGAAAGTAGTGACTATTAACTCTTCACAGGGATTGGTTACAACATTACAGTTTTCTGTGGGTCTCTCCTATCAACCTTGGGGAATAGTTTAAGTTTTACTTATCATTTCCAGATGCACTTCACTTTGTGAAGTAATCTCAATTAAGCTTACCCTACATGACTAAACTGGGTCTATCTGTTCAGAAAACTTCAGGCTCAGGGTCTCCATCCTTGATTTTCACAGCATCAACAAAAGCTGATGGCAAGGTTAAACGTTGAGGTGATGAAAAAGTAAATTTCTGCACTTTCACCAATACTGTAAATGTTTTTATTTTTTTCTATAGAAGAAAGAAGACCAACACTAATGCTTCAAGTCCAGGTAATAGGTTCTTAACCTCTGGTTAAGAACAGGACAAAGACAGTAGTAGGTATGTAAGAATAAAGAACTGTATTTTACTCCCTGCCTATTGCTTACCATCTGTGGGGCAATGAGGAGGGCATTTTGCCATATTCACTCTTGGTTTTTCTTAACATGGTGTTTAAACAGCTTAACTCACAGTACTATTATATAGTTCAATTAAGATTATGCTTGTAAAAGTCCTAAGTAAATAGTGTAAAAGCTAACTCTATCATTTATCACCCCAGCACCCCTGGGATACATGATATAAATGTTGCATACTGACTTAAAAAGATCTCTTGGTTAATTATTGATCTTCCCAAGAGAGGTGGAAATAATTCACTCCTGTTCCCTTCCTCTGCAAAGGTAAATTCACAAGACTTCTCTTAAGTATGTCACTTAAAAGTATATGTTATTTTGACTGTTTAATTGAAAATTACATTACAGATTTTTATTTTGATGAAGTCCAGTAGTTCATTTTTGCTTTTTGCCTCCAGAGATGTATCTAGTATGAGGTTGCTACAGCTGATGTCAGAGGTTGTGGCTTGTGTTATCCTCTAAGATTTCAATAGTTTCCTGCCTCACATTTAGGCCTTCCATCCATTTTGAATTTATTTTTGTGTATGGTGTGAGAAAGTGGTCAGTTTTGGTGAAGGAAACAATCAATAAAACTAAAAGGCAACCTTCAGAATGGGGAGAATATATTTGTAAATGACATATCTGGTAAAGTGTTAGTAACCAAAATCTATAAAGAACTTCTCAAACTCAACACTCAAAAAACAAATAATTCAAGTAAGAAATGAGAAGAAGACATGAACAGTTTTTTTTTCAAAGAAGATATACAGATGGATAACAGACACATGAAAAGATGCTTAACATCACTCATTATTAAGGAAATACAAATCAAAACTACAATGAGATATCACTTCACACCTGTTAGAATGACTAAAATTAGCAAAATAGGAAATAACACATGTTGGTGAGGATAAGAAGAAAAGGGAACCCTCTTACACTGTCGGTAGGAATACAAACTGGAGCAGTCACTCTGGAAAAAAGTATGAGACTCCTCAGAAAAGTTAAAAATAGAACTATCATATGATCCAGCAATTGCACTATTAGCTATTTACCAAAAGGATACACAAATACTGATTGAAAGGGACACATGTGCCCCAGTGTTTATAGCACCATTATCAACAATAGCCAGATAATAAGAAGAGGCCAAACATTTGTTGACTGATAAATGGATAAAGAAGATTTAGTATATATATACAACAGAATATTTCTCAGCCATCAAAAAAGAATGAAATCTTACCATTTGCAATGACATGGAGCTAAAATGTAGTATGCTAAGTGAAATAAGTCAGTCAGAGAAAGACAAATACCATATAATTTCACTCATATATGGAATTTAATAAATAAAGCAGGTGAACATAGTGGACGGGAAAAAGAGAGAGAGAGGGGCAAACCATAAAACAGACTCCTAACTATACAGAACCAACTGAAGGTTGCTGGAGGGGAGGTGTGGGGGAAATGGGTTAAATGGGTAACAGGTATTAAGGAGGGTACTTGTGATGAGCACTTGGTGTCGTCTGAAAGACCAAATTCTATCCAGAAAGTAATATTACACTATATGTTAACTAACTGGAATTTAAATAAAAACTTGAAACAAACACAAGAAAATTACATTACATTAATTGAATTTACATTGATACAATTCACTACTGATTTTATTCATATTTTCCCAGTGTAACTTTTATTTATTTGCATGTGTGCGTTTAGTGCTTTGCAAATTTATCATCAGTGCAAATTTATGTATCCATCAGCACAGTTAAGATACTTCAGTCCCATCCACCACCACCAAAAGATCCTTCCTATTGCCATTTTATAAACACACCTTTCCCCAACCAACAATCACACCTCACCTCATCCCTAACTCCACATAACCACTAATGTGTACACTATTCTAAAATTTTGATATTTCAAAATTTTGTGTAAATGGAATTATACAGTATGTAACCTTTCGGGAGTGTTTTTTTTTTTTTTCACTCAACATAATTCCCTGGAATTCACCTAAATTGTTGTGTGTATCAATAGTTCATTCTTTTTTGATTACTGGGTAGTATTTCATGGTATGAATGTAGCAAATAGTGTTTAATCATTCACCCATTGAAAGATATCCAGGCTGATTCCTGCTTTTAGCTATTATAAATGTTTATAAATAAAATGTTTATATGTTTATAAATATGTTTACATGTTTATAAATAAAACTGCTATAAATATTCTTGTACAAGATTTTTGTGACTATAAATGATCACTTCTCTGGGATAATGCCCCAGAGTGCAATTGTTGGGTCATGTAATAATCATATGTTTGATTTTATAAGAAACTGCCAAATTGTTTTCCAGAATGACTATTCCATTTTACATTCCCACCAGCAATGTCTGAGTGATCCACTTTTTCTCCTTTCTCACCAGCATTTGATCTCACAATTTTTTTAGCCACTTTGATAGGTGTGTAATAATGTACCACAGTGCCTTCAATTTGCATTTCTCTAATGGCTAGTCATGTTGAACATCTTTCATATGCATGTTACCTATTTATCTCTTTGGTAATATGCATGTTTATATGTCTTTTGTCTATTGTCTAATTGAATTGTGTGGTCTTTACTGTTGATGTGTGAGAATTCTTTATATAGACTAGATACAACTTCTATGTTGGATATACAGTTTGTAAATATTTCTCTCACGTATGTAACTTTTGCTATGTTCTTCACAATGACTTTACACAGATCTTGGTACCACGTTTGAGAACACTTTGTCTATCCACACATCCTAAAGATTCACTTCTATTTCTAAACGTTTTATAATGATACATCTTACATTTAAGTACATGATCCATTTTGAGTTAATTTTCTTAAAAAGTGTGAGGTTTAGGTTGAGGTTAATTTTTTTGTGTCTATAGATGCCCACTTGCTCAAACAGCATTTGTTGTATTTCCTACATTGAATTATTTTTGCAGTAAAAACAAAGATAAGTTGAGCAAATTTCTGTGGGTTTATTTGTGGCTTCTCTATTGGGTTCTCTATTCTTTTCCATTAACTTATGCAGTTATTCCTTAACTGTTACCATGCTGTTTTGATTACTGTAGCTACATAGTAAACCTGAATTGTGGATAGAGTGATTCCTTCTACTTTATTCTCTTTTGTCAAGATGTTAATCTTGTTCTACAGTATGTTTCTTTCCAGGTAAACTTTAAAGTAAGTTTGTTTATGTCTTAAATAAGTCTCATATAAATTTTCATAATGATTTCATTAAACCTGTAGATCAATTTGGCTTGAATTGACATCTTTGCTATATTTGAGTCTTTTAATACACCATCATAGTATATCTGTTCATTTATTTAGGTCTTATTTTATTTCTTTGATAAGCAGTAATCCTGTGCATGTTTTGTTACTTAATACATGTTTAAGTATTTTCTTTTTTGGAGCAATTGTAAAATGTATTGTGATTTGTTTGTTTGCTTGTTTGTTTGTTTTAAGAGAGAGAGAATGCAAGTGAGGTAGAGAGGCAGAGGGAGAGAGAGACAGAGAGAGAGAAAGAATACCAAGCAGGCTCCATGCTCAGCACAGAGCCTGACACAGGGCTTGATCCCATGACCCTGGGATCATGACCTGAGCTGAAATCAAGAGTCAGACACTCAACCAACTGAGCCATTCAGGCACCCCTATATTGTGTTTTTAATGTTGGTTTCTACATATTAATTTTTCATATATATAAATGGAATTGATTTGTGAGTGTTGACTTGCTATCCTGCACACAGTGGAACTCACTTATCAATTCTAGGAGTTTTTGTTTTTTTCTAAATAGATTTCTTAGGATGTTCTATGTAGACAATTATGTCATCTGGCAATAGGTAGCTCTATTTATTTCTTCCCAATCTATATGACTTTAATTTTTATTGCCTTATTGCTCTGGCTAGAAACTCTAGCATTATATTGAATAATAGTGATAAGGGCAAACATGCTTGCTTTGTTCTCAATCTTAGGAAAAAGCATTATATATTTCAGCATTAAGTATGATGTTAGTTGTATGAGTTTTTAGATGATTTTTTTATCAACTTGAGGTAATTTCTCCATACTCCTAACATTTAATATTTTTATCATAAATGAGTGTTGGATTTTGTCAAATGCTTTTTTTGTATCAATTAATATAATCATATGAATTTTCTTCTTTAGCTTGATGATATAGTGAATCATAATAATTGATTTCCAATTGTTAAACCAGTCTTACACACCTGAAACTAAGTCCATGTGGTCATGGTGATTAATTTATTTTACTTATTGTTGAATTCAGTTGGCTAATATTTTGTTAAACATTTTTATGTCTAATTTCATGGGAATTACTGGTATTTAGTTTCTGTTTTTGATTTTTCCTCTCCTGATTTTGGTATTAGGGTAATATAGGTAACATAAAAGGTGTTAGAATGTAGCCCCATCCCTTGTATTTTCTGAAAGAGGTTGTGGAAAATTTGTGAATTCTTCTTGATATGTTGGTAGGATTCAGTAATGAAAATGCCTGAGCTTGGAGATTTTTTTTACTCACGAGCTTTTAAATTATGGAACAAATTTCTGTATAATTATTCAGATTTTCTATTTCTTCTTGGTTGACTTTTGGTACTTTTGACCTTTTACGAATTAGTCTATTTTCTTGAAGTTATTGAATTTATGAGCATAAAACTATGAATCGTATTTCTTTAGTATTCATTTATTATCCTTTTTATGGCCTTAGGATCTATGGTAATGCCTCTATTTCATTTTTGATGTTGATGTTGTGTCTTTTCTCTGTTTATTTTTTTCCAATATTGCCAGAGGTCTGCCAATTTTTTGAAGGACTTTTTATTTTATTTTACCTATTTTTTTCTTACTTTAATTTTATTAGTTTCTTTACAATTTTTTCTTATACTTGCTTTGGATGCATTTTGTCTTTCTTTTTCTAATTTCTTGAGGAAGAAATTAAAGACGTGAGAACTTGCCCTTTTTTTAAGTGTTTATTTATTTTTGATGGGGGGGGGGTTGTTAGTGGGGGAGGGGCAGAAAGAGACAGAATCCCAAGCAGGCTCCACACTGTCAGCACAGAGCCTGACATGCGGCTCAGTCTCACAAACCATGAGATCACGACCTAAGCTGAAATCAAGAGTTGAATGCTTCACTGACTGAGCCACCCAGGCACTCCTGCCCTTTTCTAATGTAAGCATTTAGTACTGTAAGTCTCCCTTTCAGCAATTCTTTAGCTGAATCCCATATATTTTAATATGTTGCACTTTCATTTCCAGTAAGTTATATGTAATTTTTAATTTCATTTGAGACTTCTTTATTCCATGAATTCTATGAAAATGATTTCCATGTATTTAATTATATTCTATATTCTTGTGATATATATTTTTTCATTTTGATCCCATAATGGTCAAAGAACATTTGTATTGATATAAAGGGGGTTATATTATACATAACTTCAATTAATTTATTTTTTTCAGGTGTTTTTTATGGCCCAAGATATACTTCATCTTGATAGATATTCCATGCTAACTTATAAAAAAAAAGATATATTACTCTCTTTATTTGGTGGAATGTTTTATACATGTCAATTAGATCTTGTTGATTGATTGTGTTATTTCAATACTTAATATCCTTGCTGATTTTATGTCAAGTAGTTCTGAGTTTCTGACACTGAGTTGCTAATGACTCCAATTACAATTATGGAATTCTTTCTTTTTTTTTTTTAAAGCTATATCAGTTCTTGCTTCTTTCATTTTGAGATTCTGTTGTTTGGTGCATACACATTTAGGATCACTAATCTTCCTGATGGATTGATCTCTTTATTATTATGTAACATCGTTCTTTTTGACTCTAGCAATTCCTTTTGCTCTGATATCAGATATTATTTTTTAAGTTTATTAATTTATTATGGGAGAGAGAGAGAAATAACATGAGATAGGGAGGGGCAGAGAGAGAGAGACGAAGAGAGAGAATCTGAAGTAGGCTCTGCACTCTCAGAACAGAGCCCAACACAGGGCTCGATCTCAGGAACAGTGAGATCATTACTTAAACCAAAGTCAAGAGTCAGATGCTTAACTGTCTGAGCCACCCAATGCCCCCAAATCAGATACTATTTTTTTAAAGTTTTAATGTGTATTCATTTTTGAGAGAGAGAGAGAGAGAAAAGAAGAAGTAGAAGAAGAAAAAAGAAGAAGAAGAAGAAGAAGAAGAAGGAGGAGGAAGAGAAGGAGGAGGAGGAAGAGGAGGAGGAGGAAGAAGAGGAAGAAGAGGAGGAGGAGGAGGAAGAAGAGGAGGAGGAACAGAAGGAGGAGGAGGAGTGTAGAGAGGCAGAGAGATAGGGAGACACAGAATCTGAAGCAGGCTCCAGGCTCTGAGCTGTCAGCACAGAGCCCTATGTGGGGCTTGAACTCACAAACCATGAAATCATCTCCTTACCCAAAGTTGATGCTCAACCGACTCAGCTACCCAGGAGCCCCCAAAATCAGATATTATTATTTCTACTGATACTTTTACTGATTTTCAAGTATATCTATTCCCAACTTTTTAACTTTTTTATTGTCTATGTAGTTTAATTTGAAGGGAGTTCCTTGTAAACAGCAGAGTTGGATTGCATGTATATTTTTAACCCACTCTGCTAATCTCTGACTTTTATAAACTTGAGATATAATTCACATACCATAAAATTAACCATGTTAAAAGAAATAATCTGTTTTTGTAAGTTCAGGAGGTTTTGCACTCATCACCACTGCATCATTCCAGAACACTGTTCAATTTTTAGTTTATATTTCTGAAAAGAAACTTCATGCCTGTTAAGCAGTCTCTCCTCCTTTGGCCCTCTCCAATTGCCTGACAAACACTAATCTATCTCTATGGATCTGGTTATTTTAGACATATCATGCCCAGACTACTATCTGGACTATTCATAGATGGATAAATAGAATGATGCAATATATTGTCTTTTATCATTATAAAATGACCTTGCATGTCTTCAGTCACAATTTCATCTATTTTTTTTCCATTATTGGCTTCTCCAAATTTTTTGTTTTTAGGTTCTATTTGCCTGGTATATATTTTTACATGGGCTTACTTTCAAACAATTTCCTTGAGTTTTGAAATAAACTCTTGTTGACAGGATATAGTTGGATCCTGTTTTTTTTTTAAATTTATTCTATCAATCTCTGTTTTTTTATTGAAGTGTTTAATCTATTTATACTCATGTAATTCCTGACAAAACAGGATTTTATATTTGTAATTTTGCTATTTGTGTTCTATAGGTCTTATGTGATTTTTGTTCCTCTATTCTGTTATTACTGCCTTTTGGATTAAGTAGGTGTTTAGTGTACCATTTTAATTCCTTTGTTGTTTATTTAACTATATTTTTGAGTTATAATCAGAATGATTATTCTGGGGAATTAAAATTAATATTTTAATTTACCAACATCTAGTATAGATTAGTACCAATAATTTCAATAGTAAACAAAAACTTCCTTTATAGTTCCTCTATAGCTCCATTCCTTCTCCCCTATTTTTTAACTGTGACTGCCATAAAGTTACATATGTATAGTATGCTCAGCACCAACTTTAATTATTGTTTTGTGCAGTTGTCTTTCAAATTATATAGAAAAATAAATGTGTTATAAACACATATTCATTCATTTATTTATTTTTAAATATAATTTATTGTCAAGTTAGCTAACATACAGTGCATACAGTGTGCTCTTGGCTTTGGGAGTAGATTCCCATGATAGATCGCTTACATAAACACCCAGCGCTCATCCCAGCAAGTGCCCTCCTCAATGCCCATCACCCCTTTTCCCCTCTCCCTACACTCCCCAACAACCCTCAGTTTGTTCTCTGTATTTAAGAGTCTTTTATGGTTTGCCTCCCTCTCTGTTTTAAACTATTTTTCCCTCTTCCCTTCCCCCCATTGTCTTCTGTTAAGTTTTTCAAATTCCACATATGAGGGAAAACATATGATATCTGTTTTTGACTGACTTATTTCACTTAGCATAATACCCTCCAGTTCCATCAATGTTGTTGCAAATGGCAAGATTTCATTCTTGTTGCCAAACAGTATTCCATTGTATACATAAACCACATCTTTTTTGTATAAATATAATTTATTGCCAAATTGGCTTATGTACAACACCCAGTGCTCATCCCAACAAGTGCCCTCTTCAATGCCCATCACCTATTTTCACTCTCCCCCACACCCACCCCCACCCTTAGTTTGTTCTCTGTATTCAATTGTCCCTTGTAGTTTGGCTCTCTCCCTCTCTGTATCTATTTTTCCTCTTCCCCTCCCCCATGGTTTTCTTTTCAGTTTCTCAAGATTCACGTATGCATGAACACATGATATCTGTCCTTCTCTGATTGACTTATTTCACTCAGCATAGTACTTTCCAGTTCCATCCACGTTGCTGCAAATGGCAGGATTTCATTATTTCTAATTGTCAAGTAGTATTCCATTGTATATATAAACCACATTTTCTTTATCCATTCATCAGTTGACAGACATTTAGGCTCTTTCTGTAATTTGGCTATTGTTGAAAGTGCTGCTATAAACACTGGGGTACACATGTCCCTTTGCATCAGCACTCCTGTATATCTTGGGTACATTCTGAGTATTGCTATTGCTGGGTCATAGGGTAGCTCTATGTTTAATTTTTTGAGGAACCTCCACACTTTCCAGAACGGCTGCACCTGTTTCCATTCGCACCAAAAGTGCAAGAGGGTTCCCATTTCTTTGCATCCTTTCCAGTATCTGTAGTTTCCTGATTTGTTCATTTCAGCCACTCTGACCAGTGTGAGGTGGTATCTCAGTGTGGCATTGATATGTATTTCCCTGATGATGAGTGACATTGAGCATCTTTTCATGTGTCTGTTGGCCATCTGGATGTCTTCTTTAGAAAAGTGTCTATTCATGTCTTTTGCCCATTTCTTCACTGGATTATTTGTTTTTCAGGTGTTGAGATTGGTAAATTCTCTATAGATTCTGGATACTAGCCCTTTATCTGAGATGCCATTTGCAAATGTCTTTTCCAATTCCATTGGTTACCTTTTAGTTTTGTTGATTATTTCCCTTGCAGTGCAGAAGATTTTTGTCTTGATGAGGTCCCAATAGTTCATTTTTGCTTTTAATTCTCTTGACTTTGGAGATGTGTTGAGTAAGAAATTGCTGCAGCTGAGGTCAACAAGGCTGTTGCCTGCTTTCTCCTCTAGGGTTTTGATGGTTTCCTGTCTCACATTTAGATCTTTCATCCATTTTGTGTTTATTTTGATGTATGGTGTCAGAAGGTGGTCTAGTTTCATTCTTCTGCATGTTACTGTCCAGTTCTCCCAGAACCATTTGCTAAAGAGACTGTCTTTTTTCCATTGGATGTTCTTTCCTACTTTGTCAAGAGATTAGTTGGCCATACTTTTGTGGGTCCAATTCTGGGGTCTCCATTCTATTCCATTGGTCCGTGTGTCTGTTTTTGTGCCAATACCATACTGTCTTGATGATTAGAGCTTTGTAGTAGAGGCTAAAGTCTGGGATTGTGATGCCTCCCGCTTTGGTTTTCTTCTTAATATTATTTTGGCTATTCAGGGTCTTTTGTGGTTCCATACAAATTGTAGAATTGTTTGCTCTAGCTCTGAGAAGAATACTGATGCAATTTTTATTGGTATTGCATTGAATGTGTAGATAGCTTTGGGTAGTATTGACATTTTAACAATATTTATTCTTCCAATCCATGAGCATGGAATGTTTTTCCATTTATTTGTGTCTTCTTCAATTTCCTTCATAAGCTTTCTCTAGTTTTCAGTATACAGGTCTTTTACATCTTTGGTTAGGTTTATTCTTAGGTATTTTATGGTTCCTGGTGCAATTGTAAATGGGATCAGTTTATTTCTCTACTTGTTGCTTCATTAATGGTGTATTAAAATGCAACCAATTTCTGTACATTGATATTGTACCCTAAAACTTTACTGAATTCATGTATCAGTTCTAGGAGTCTTTTGGTGGAGACTTTAGGATTTTCCATGTAGAGTATCATGTCGTCTGCAAAAAGTGAAAATTTGACTTCTTTGCCAAGTTTGATGCCTTTTATTTCATTTTGTTGTTTGATTGCTGATGCTAGGACTTCCAACACCATGTTAAACAACAGTGGTGAGAGTGGACATCCCTGTCGTGTTCCTGATCTCAGGGGGAAAGCTCTGTTTTTCCTCACTGAGGATGATATTAGCTGTGGGCTTTCATGATGTTTAAGTATGTTCCTTAAATCCAGACTTTCTTGAGGTTTTTTAGTAAGACAGGATGTTGTATTTTGTCAAATTCTTTTTCTGAATCTATTGGCAGAATCATATGGTTCTTATCCTTTCTTCTATTAATGCTACATATCACATCGATTGATTTGCGACTATTGAACCAGTCCTGTAGCTTAGGAATGAATCCCACTTGGCCATGGTGAATAATTCCTTATATATGCTGCTGAATTCGATTTGCTAGTATATTGTTGAGAATTTTTGCATTTATGCTCATCAGGGATTATTGGCCTGTAGTTCTCCTTTTTTGTGGGGTCTCTATCTGGTTTAAGAATCAAGGTAATACTGGCTTCATAGAATGAGGCTGGAAGTTCCCTTTCCATTTGTACTTTTTGGAACAGCTTGAGAAGGAGAGGTATTAACTCTGATTTAAATGTATGGTAGAATTCCCCTGGGAAGCCATGTGGTCCAGGACTCTTATTTGTTGGAAGATTTTTGATAATTGATTCCAATTTCTTCACTAATTTTGGGTCTGTTAAAATTTTCTATTTCTTCCCATTTGAGTTTTGGTAGTGTGTGGTGTCTAGGAATTTTTCCATTTCTTCCAGGTTGTCCTGTTTGTTTGCATATAATTTTTCATAGTATTCCCTGATAATTGCTTGTATTTCCAAGGGATTAGTTGTGAAATATCCATTTTCATTTGTGATTTTATCTATTTGGGTCTTCTCTCTTTTCTTTTTGAGAAGTCCAGCTAGGAGTTTATCAATTTTGTTTGTTTGTTTGTTTGTTTGTTTGTTTGTTTTTCAAAAAAAAAAAAAGCTCTTAGTTTCATTGATCTGTTCTACTGTTTTTTTTTTTATTCTGTATTCTTTATGCTCTGATCTTTATTATTTCTCTTATTCTGCTGGGTTTGGGGTTTCTTTGTTGTTCTGCTTCTAGCTCCTTTAGATATGCTCTTAGATTTTTTATTTGGGATTTTTTTCTTGTTTCTTGAAATGGCCTGGATTGCAATTTATTTTCCTCTTAGGACTACATTTGCTGCCTTCCAAAGGGTTTGGATTGTTATGTTTTCATTTTCATTTGTTTTCATATATTTTTTAATTTCTTCTTTAATTGCCTGGGTTGACCCATTCTTTCTTTAGTAGGATGTTCTTTAACTTCCATGAATTTGGAGGTTTTCCAAACTTTTCCTGTGGTTGATTTCAAGTTTCATAGCATTGTGATCTGAAAGTGTTCATGTTATGATCTCAATTCTTCTGTATTTATTGAGGGCTGTTTTATGAAGCAGTATGTAATCTATCTTGGAGAATGTTCCATGAACACTCGAGAAGAATGTGTATTCTGCTGCTTTAGGATGAAAAGTTCTGAATACATCTGTCAAGTCCATCTGGTCCAGTGTGTCACTCAGGGCCATTGTTTCTTTATTGATTTTCTGTCTATATGATCTGTCCATTGCTATAAGTGGAGTATTAAAGTCCCCTGCAATTACCACATTATTTTCAGTAAGATAGCTTAGGTGTGTGATTGTTTTATATATTTAGGTGCCCCTGAATTCAGTGCATAAACATTTATAATTCTTAGCTCTTCTTGATGGATATACACCATAGCTATTATATAATGCCCTTCTTCATCTCTTGGTACAGCCTTTAATTTAATATCTAGTTTGTCTGATATAAGTATGGCTACTTCAGCTTTCTTTTGAATTTCAGTAGCATGATAGATGGTTGTCCATCTGCTCACTTTAAATCTGAAGGTGTCCAGGTCTAAAATGGGTCTCTTGTAAGACTCTTAAAAACTGAGATCAAACTGAGGGTTGATGGGGGTGGGAGGGAGGAGGAGGGTGGTTGATGGGTATTGAGGAGGGCACCTGTTGGGATGAGCACTGAGTGTTGTATGGAAACCAATTTGACAATAAATTTCATATTAAAAAATATTTAAAAAATAAATAAAAAATCAAAAATAAATGAAATGGGTCTCTTGTAGACAGCAAATAGATAAGTCTTGTTTTTCTTTTTCTTTTTTTTATCCATTCTGATATCCTATGTCTTTTGATTGTAGCATTTAGTCCATTTACATTCAGTGTTATTATTGAAAGATATGGGTTTAGAGTCATTGTGTTATCTGTAGGTTTCATGTTTGTAGTGGTGTCTCTGGTCCTTTGTTGTCTTTGCAATACTCACAAAGTCCCCCTTAGGATTTTTTGTAGGGCTGGTTTAGTGGTGATGAATTCCTTCAGTGTTTGTTTGTTTGGGAAAATCTTTATCTCTCTTTCTATTCTGAATGACAGGCTTTCTGGATAAAGGATTATTTGGCTGCATATTTTTCCTATTCATCACATTGAAAATTTCCTGCCACTCCTTTCTTGCCTGCCAACTTTCAGTAGATAGGTCTGGTACTACCCTCATGTGTCTACCCTGGTAGGTTAAGGCCGTTTACCCCTGGCTACTTTCAGAATTCTCTCTTTATCTTTGTGTTTTCCCACTTCCACTATGATATATCATGCAGAAGATCGATTCAAGTTATGTCTGAAGGGAGTTCTCTGTGCCTCCTGGATTTCAATGTCTTTTTACTTCCCCAGATTGGAGAAGTCTCAGCTATGATTTGTTCAAGCACACCTTTGGCCCATTTCTCTCTTTCTTCTTCATCTGGAACTCCTGTTATACCAATATTGTTCCATTTCATTGAGTCATTTAGTTCTCTAATTCTCCTCTCGTGATCCAGAATTTTTTTATGTCTCTTTTTCTCAGCTTCATCTTTTTCCCTAATTTTATCTTCTATTTCACCTATTCTCCCCTTTGCCTCTTCAATTCTGGCTGTCACCACCTCTAGTTTATTTTGCACCTCATTTACAGCATTTTTCAATTCATCATGACTATTTTTTAGTTCCTTAATCTCTGTAGCAACAGATTGTCTGCTGTTTTCTATGCTTTTTAAAGTCCTGCAATTCATATTATGACTATTATACTAAATTCTTCTTAAGTTATATTGTTTATATCTGTTTTGAGCAATTCTTTAGCTGTCAGTTCTTCCTGGAATTTCTTTTGAGGGGAATTTTTCCGTTTCATCATTTTCACTAGCTTTCTGTCCCTTATGTGTTTTAAAAGCTTGTTATGTGTCCTGAACCTGCGAGCACTAATATATTAAAGAGAGGTCAAACACATCCAGGGCCTGGCCCTTCAGGAGGTGTTTTTTGGATAGTGTTACTTGCTTTCTGTTGTTGTGAGTTTGGATACTTTATCTCCCTACTTGTAGTTATGTTTTGAGCCCTCTACCAGGTGTGCTTTTATTTGTTCGTTGAAGTAGCCCTGGAAAGGAAAATAAACAAAAAACAAACAGAAAGAAAAACCATTCAAACACACAAACACAGAAATGAACAAACAAAACCCCAAAACAAAAAAAAACAGAAACTCCAGCTACAAGTAAACAACAGGGTGGAAGTGGCACTGATGGAAGAGGTCTTATCCGATACAAAGAGAGAAATGACAGGGGAAGGGAAAAAGAAAGAATAAAAATTGGCCAGAGAAACTATATGGCTTAATCCAGAGAGAGAGAGAAAGGAGAATAAAGAAGGATGTGTGAAACATGTATCAACAGAATGGATTAAGTATGTCTGCATAAACAAACCAACAACCAGAGTAACCAGACTACAGGAGGGAAGAGATAAGAAGAAGAAAAGGAAGGAAGAAAGTAGCTATACAATAAGAACTTTCTGAAAATTAAATCAGGCAATGGAACAGCTCTGGTCTGGAGACGGCCTTCTGGTTCATCAGCGTCAATACAGCTCCAGTAGATACACAGTTACCAGGTGCGGAGGGGTGTGGTTTGGTGTAGATGGGTCCCACTGTGGGCCTCCACTGTCCATTTGCTGAAGTCCCCCCTTGTTGGTGATGGAGAGAAAAATGGCGACACCCAAGTCTCTCCTCCACGGATAAGTTTTCCCAAACCACTCTGTTCGAGCTGTCCTGTGTTGTGGGCACAAATGAGGCAGTTTGTCCTGCTCCACCAACTCTCATTCCCTGGAATTTGCCTGGGATTCAAACTCCCTCTCCATGTGCCCTCGTACTGGGGAAGTGCCACTCCACACCACCTGATATTTGGTCTCTGGCTGGCAGACACAGGCAGGCTTTGTCCTGCCCCACAGCACTCCAGGGAGGGGATTGCTTTCTCCTACTGTAGACTGTGCTCCTAACCTAGCCACCAAGCCTGGGGTTGGCTCCCTTCCTCCCTAGGTGTGCAATCCAGGCAGCTGGCCCCCGTCTGGAGAAAGCCTCTCAGAGACTGGCTCTTTCCCCATCCCAGTCTGTGTTTTTTCTCTTGTCCAGATACAGTCCTATGCATCCCCAGCCCCTCTTTCTCTTCCCTTTGTCTCTCTGCAGAGGGGAATCCCTCCCCTCCATTCATTTTATCTCTCCCAGTTTGCAATCATGCATCTATGGCCCGTCAAGTTGTCCTGGTAGGTCCCTGGAAGCGCGACTGTCTCTTTTCCACGCCTACTCTTGGAGTTCAAAGTCCTTTAGCTTCAACACTGCTTTGTTTGTCTAAACCACATCTTCTTTATCCAGTCATGAGTTTATGGACATTTGGACTCTTTCTGTAATTTGGCTATTGTTGAAAGCACTGTATAAACATTGGGGTACACGTACCCCTATGAATCAGCACTCCTTTATCCTTTGGATAAATTCCTAGTAGTGCTATTGCTGGGTCATAAGGTAATTCTATTTTTAATTTTTTAAGGAACCTCCACACTGTTTCCAGGGTTATTGCACCAGTTTGCATTCCCACCAACAGTTTGCATTCCCACCACATCCTTGTCAACATATGTTGTTTCCTGAGTTGTTAATTTTAGCCACACTGACCCATGTGAGGTGATATCTCAATGTGGATTTGATTTGTATTTCTCTGATGTTGAGTGATGTTGAGCATCTTTTTATGTATCTGTTGGTCATCTGGATGCCTTCTTTGAGAAAATGTCTATGTGTGTCTTCTACCCATTTCTTCAGTGGATTATTATTTTTTTTTTTAGGTGTTGAGTTGGGTAAGTTTTTTATAGATTTTAGATACTAACCCTTTATCTGATGTGTCATTTGCAAATATCTTCTCCCGTTCTGTTTGTTGACTTTTAGTTTTGTTGATTATTTTCTTTGCAGTGCAGAAGCTTTTTATCTTGATGAGGTCATAATAGTTCATTTTTTCTTTTATTTCCCTTACCTTTAGATATGTGTGGAATGAGAAGTTGCTGTGGCTGAGGTCAAAGAGGTTGTTGCCTGTTTTCTCCTCTAGGGTTTTGATGGTTTCCTGTCTCATATTTAGGTCTTTCATCCATTTTGAGTTTATTTTTGTGTATGGTGTTTTTTTTTTTAATTTTTTTTTCAACGTTTATTTATTTATTTATTTATTTTGGGACAGAGAGAGACAGAGCATGAACGGGGGAGGGGCAGAGAGAGAGGGAGACACAGAATCGGAAACAGGCTCCAGGCTCCGAGCCATCAGCCCAGAGCCTGACACGGGGCTCGAACTCACGGACCGCGAGATCGTGACCTGGCTGAAGTGGGACGCTTAACCGACTGCACCACCCAGGCGCCCTTGTGTATGGTGTTTTAAAGTGTTTCAGTTTCATTCTTATGTATGCTACTACCCAGTTCTCCCAGCACCATTTACTAAAGACAGTCTTTTTTCCATTGGATACTTTTTCCAGCTTCATCAAAGATTAGTTGGCCATACATTTGTGGGTCCATTTCTAGGTTCTCTATTCTATTCCATTGGTCTATGTGTCTGTTTTTGTGCCAATACCATACTTTTTTGATGATTACAGCTTTTTAGTAGACACTAACATCTGGGATTGTGATGCCTCCTGCTTTGGTTCATTTTTTCAACATTATTTTGGTTATTCACGGTCTTTTGTGGTTCCATACAAGTTGTAAGATTGTTTACTCTAGTTCTGAGAAGAATATCAGTACAACTTTGATTGGTATTGCATTGAATGTGTAAGTTGCTTTGGGCAGTGTCAACATTTTAACAATATTTGTTCTCACAATCCATGGAATGTTTTTCCATTTCTTTGTGTCTTCTTCATTTTTTTCATAAGTTTTCTATGGTTTTCAGCATACAGATCTTTTACATCTTTGTTTAGGTTTATTCGTAGGTATTTTCTTGGTGCAATTGTAAATGGGATTGATTTCTCGATTTCTATTTCTGTTGCTTCCATTGTTGGTGTATAGAAGTGCAACTGATTTCTGTACATTGATATTATATCCTGCAACTTGCTGAATTCATGTATCAGTTCTGGCAGGTTCTTGGTGGAGGCTTTTAGGGTTTCCATGTAGAGTATCATGTCATCTGAGAAAAGTGAAAGTTTGACTTCTTCTTTGACAATTTTGATGCCTTTTATTTCATTTTGTTGTCTGATTGCTGATGTTAGGAATTCCAACACCATGTTAAACCACAGTGGTGAGAGTGGACATCCCTGTTGTGTTCCTGAACTCAGGAGGAAAGCTCTCATTTTTTCTCCATTGAGAATGATATCCACTATGGGCTTTTCATATATGGCTTTTATGACTTTCTGGAGAAAGTCCTTTCTGGAGGATTTTTATTAATAAAGTATGCTGTTTTTCATCAAATGCCTTTTTTGCATCTATTGACAGGATCATATGGGTCTTACCTTTCTTCTATTAATGTGATGTATCATGTTGATTGATTTGTGAATATTGAACCAGTCCTTCAGCACAGGAATAAATCCTACTTGATCATGGTGAATAATTATTTTAATATACTGTTGAGTTCAATTTGATGGTATCTTGTTGAGAATTTTTGCATCCATATTCATCAGGGATATTGGCCTGTAAATCTCCTTTTTAGTGGGGTATGTGTTTGGTTTGGGAATCAAGGTAATGCTGGCTTCAGAAAATGAGTCTGGAAGCTTTCTTTCCATTTCTACTTTTTGAAACAACTTGAGAAGGATAGGTATTAACTCTGCTTTAAATGTCCGGTAGAATTCCCCTGGGCAGCCATCTGGTCCAGGACTCTTATATGTTGGGAGATTTTTGATAACTGATTCAATTTCTTCATTCGTTATGGGTCTGTTCAAATTTTCTATTTATTTTTGAGACACAGAGAGATAGAGCATGAACAGGGGAGGTGCAGAGAGAGAGGGAGACACAGAATGGGAAGCAGGCTCCAGGCTCTGAGCTATCAACACAGAGCCTGATGTGGGGCTCGAACTCACAAACTGTGAGATCATGACCTGACCTGAAGTCGGACGCTAAACTGACTGCTCCACCCAGGCGCCCCGGCATATACTTTTTTATAGTATTCTTCAATAATTGCTTGTGTTTCTGTGGTGTTGGTTGCGATATCTCCTCTTTCATTCATGATTTTATCTTTTTGGGTTCTCTCTCTTTTCTTTTTGAGAATTCTGGTTAGGGGTTTATCAGTTTGTTTATTTTTTCAAAAAACAGCTCTTAGTTTCATTGATGTGTTATGCTTTTTGTTGTTGTTGTTTTGTTTTGTTTGGATTCTATATTTTTAATTTCTGCTCTAATCTGTATTATTTTTCTTCTTCTGCTGGCTTTGGGTTTTCTTTGCTGTTCTGCTTCTATTTCCTTTAGGTGTGAGGTTAGGTTTTATATTTGTAATTCTTCTTGTTTCTTGAGATAAGCCTGGATTGCAATGTATTTTCCTCTTAGTACTGCCTTTGCTGCATCCCGAAGAGTTGGACTGTCATGTTTTCATTTTCATTTGCTTCCATATATTTTTTTAATTTCTTCTGTAATTGCCTGGTTGACACATTCATTCTTTAGTTTGATATTATTTAACCTCTATGCATTTGGAGGCTTTCCAAATTTTTTCTTATGGTTGATTTCAGTTTTCAGTGTTGTGATGTGAAAAAATGCATGGTATGATCTTGATTCTTTTATATTTATTGAGGGGTGTTTTGTGACCCAGTATGTGTTCTATCTTGGAGAATTTTCCATGTGCACTTGAGAAGAATGTGTATTTTGCTGCTTTTGGATGAAGGGTTCTGAATATATCTGTCAAAGTCATCTGGTCCAGTGAATCATTCAAGGCCATTGTTTCTTTGTTTATTTTTATGCCTGTCTATTGTTGTAAGTGGAGTATTAAAGTCCCCTGAAATTTCCTTATTTTTTTTACCAATAAGATTGCTTATGTTTGTGATCTCATGGTATTATTATCTATAAATTTATTTATGTTTGTGATTAATTTATTTATATATTTGAGTTCTCTCATGTTTGGGGCATAAACATTTACAATTGTTAGCTCTTATTGATTGATAGACCCTGTAATTTTGATATAAGGCCCTTCTTCATCTTTTGTTACAGCCTTTAGTTTAAAATATAGTTTTCTGATATAAATATGGTATTTCAGCTTTCTTTTGCCTTCCAGTAATGTGACAGATGGTTCTCCATCCCCTCACTTTCAATCTGAAGGTGTCCTCAGGTCTAAAATGAGTCTCTTGTAGACAGCATATAGATGGAGCTAGGGTTTTTTTTTAATTTATTTATTTTTGAGAGAACAGGGAGAGGCAGAGTGCAAGCAGGGGAAGGGCAGAGAGAGAGGGAGATGCAAAATCTGAAGCAGGCTCCAGGCTCTGAACTGTCAACACAGAACCTGATGCAAGACTTTAACTGGTGAACTGCAAGATCATGACCTGAGCCAAAGTCAGACATATAACTGACTGAACCATCCAGGCACCTGGGATCTTGGTTTTTTGTTTTTTATTCATTTTGATATCCTATGTCTTTTGATTATGGCATTTAGCCCATTTACATTCAGATTTATTATTGAAAGATATGGATTTGGTGTCATTGTGTTATCTGTAGGTTTCATGTTTGTGGTGATGCCTCTGGTCCTCTTTAGTCTTTAAAGAATTCCACTCACGTAGGCCACTTTAGGATCTCTTGCAGGGCTGGTTTAGTGGTCATGAACTCCTTCAGTCTTTGAGAAATTCTTTCTCTCTCCTTCTATTCTGAATGGTAGCCTTGCTGGATAAAAGATTATTGGCTGCATATTTTTCCTATTCAGCACATTGAATATTTCCTGCCACTCCCTTCTGGCCTGCCAAGTTTCTGGCCTGCTACTACCTTATGTCTCTACCCTTGTAGGTTAAGTCCCATTTGTCCCTAGCTGCTTTCAGAATTCTCTCTTTATATTTGTATTTTGCCAGTTTCACTATGATATTCTGTGGTGAAGACCTATTAATTTTGCATCTGAAGAGAGTTTCTGTGACTCATGGATTTGGATGTCTGCTTCCTTCCCCAGATTAGGGATGTTCTCAGCTATAATTTGTTCAGGTAAACCTGCCCCTTTCTCTCTTCTTCTTTTTTATTTTGAAACTCCTATGATACAGATATTATTATGTTTTACTGAATCATTTAGTTCTCTAATTCTCCCCCCATGGTCAAGTATTTTCTTATCTCTCTTTTTCTTGGCTCATCATTTTCCATAATTTTGTTTTCTATTTCACTTACTCTCCCCTCTGCCTCTTCCATTCTTGCTGTCACTGCATCTCGTTTATTTTGCACCTCATTTACAGCATTTCTTAATTCATCATGACTATTTCTTAGTTTCTTGATCTCTGCAGCAGTAGATTCTCTGATGTCTTCTATGCTTTTTTTTTCAAGCCAAGCTATTAATCTTATGACTGTTATGCTAAATTCTTGATCAGATATATTGTTTACATCTGTTTTGAGCAATTCTATAGCTGTCATTTGTTCCTGAATTCCTTTTGAGGAGAATTCTTCCATTTCATGATTTTGGCTAGTTTTCTGTCCTTTAAGTGTTTTAATAGTTTGTTATGTGTCCTGCACCTTCAAACACTACTATATTAAAAAGGGGTCATATGCTGTCCAGGGCCTGGCCCTTCAGGAGGTGTTTTTGGAGTGTGTTGCATGCTTTCTGTTGTTGTGACTCTAATATCTTTATCTCCCTACTCATAATAGTGGTTTGGACCCTCCACTAGGTGTGCTTTGATTTGTTCACTGAAGTAACTCTGGAAAAAATTTTAAAAGAGGGTGGTGGATTAAGAAGCCTTATCTCATACAAAGAGAAATGACAGGGTAGGGGAAAAAGAAAAGAAAAATTGAATCAGAGAAACTATATGGCTTAATCCAGAGGTAGAGAGAGAGAGAGAGGAAAATAAAGAAGAAGGAGATACAGAAGAGGTATAAAAAGGATAGATTAAAAATGTCTGTTTAAACAAACCAACAACCAGAATAAAGAAATAAGAGGAAAAAAAGAAAGAAAAAAATATATGTATATGAAATATATGACATACATATCATAAGAATTGACCAAGAATCAAATCAGAAAATGCAAAACCACTGGACCAATATCTGATGGTGCCTTAGAACCCGTGGCTGTGCTGGTCTGGAGGAGGGGCTGTCTGGTTCATCAGTGTCAATCTTGATGGGTAGATAAGCAGTTACCAGGCACAAAAGGACATGGTTTGGTGTGGGCAAGTCCCGCCTCCACTGTGGGCCTGCTGTTCTATTCCCTAAAGCTCCACCTTGTTGGTGATCGAGAGAAAAATGGTGATACCCAGTCTCTACTACCCAGACCAGGTATCCCAGACCACTCCGTTCATGCCATCCTCACAGTGCCCCTCGGGCACCAGTGGGACAGTTTCCATGCTACACAGTCTCTGGCACCTCCCAGGCACCCAGCTGGGATTCAAACCCTGATGTCTCAAAGGATCCTGTTCCACATGCCCTGTTCTGGGGTAGTGCCACTCCACCCAGCTGATAAAGGACCTCTGGCTTGTGGTCACCTGCAGGGTCTTTTGTCCTTGGAGTGGCTCTATATCTTTTTCTTGCAGGACTTAAGGCAGGGGACTGCACTCTTCAACTGCACCTCTGAGCTAGCTACTGAGCCCAGGACTAGCTCCTCATCCCCCCCAGGCACGTGTACAGGGCAGGAAGCCCTGGATTGTGTTAGAAACTGGTTCTTTCTACTTTTTTTCATTCCACAGTCCATGGTCCAGAGAGCTTTTTCTTTTGTCCAAATACAATCCTACACTTCCACAGCCCCTACTCCTCTTCATTTTGTTTCTCCACAGAAGGGAATTCTTCCCCTTCATGCCTACATCACCTGTTTTATCTCTCCTAATTTTGAATCATGCACCTATGACCCACCAAGTTAACCCCCTTGGGACCCTGGAGATGTTTCTGTCACTATGTAGCCCAGATTCCTGGAATTCCAGGCTTCTGACCTCAATACTGCTGTGTTTGAGAGACTAGGGAACTTTGGGTCCCCCTACTCCTCTACCATGTTGACTCCAGCCAACAAATATTTATTTATGCTGTCTCCTATATTTTACCAATGTATATACCTTTACCAGTGTTTATTTTATTTTATTTTATTTTGCTTATAGCTTACTGTCTACTGTGCTTTCATTTTTTTTTTAATTTTTTTTTCAACGTTTATTTATTTTTGGGACAGAGAGAGACAGAGCATGAACGGGGGAGGGGCAGAGAGAGAGGGAGACACAGAATCGGAAACAGGCTCCAGGCTCTGAGCCATCAGCCCAGAGCCTGAGGCGGGGCTCGAACTCACGGACCGCGAGATCGTGACCTAGCTGAAGTCGGACGCTTAACCGACTGCGCCACCCAGGCGCCCCTGTGCTTTCATTTTTAACATGGAGAACTCCTTTCAGTATTGTTTGCAGGGTAGTCCAGTTTTTAATAAATTCTCTAAATTTTTACCTGGAAATATCTTTATTTCTTCTTAATTTATTAAAGATTAATTCTACTGGATATAGAATCCTTGATTTATAATCATTTTCATCTAGCACTTTGAATATGTCAACTGTCCATGATTTGCAAAAGCTATAAATTTTATTGACGATCTCTTCTATGTGAAATCCACTTCTGTCTTGTTGCTTTTGAAAATTTTATTTTGATGTGTCTATTTGTAAATCCCTTTGACTTTATACTCCTTGGAGTTTGTTGTGTTTCTTGGATGTGTAGATAATTTCTTCATCAAATATCCCTTCAACTATTCTTTCTCTCCTTTCTTGTTTCTTTCTAGTTCTAGGACTCTCATTATGTATATGATATACTTATGACTTTCCACATGTCTCTGAGGCTCAGTTCAATTTTCTTCATTCTTTTTTTTCCTTCTTAGTTTCTCAAAATGGTAATTTCTATTGATCTATTTTCATATAGCAAGCTTGCATACCGCCAGAGATGAGAGCTTAGAACCTCCCAGGTCTTTACTAAGCATGTGCACAACTCCTGGGCATGCAAACAGTATACCTGTTTGTGCCTATGGTCATCTAGATTCTTAGGTATATGCCAGCACCACTGTGAAATCTTGCTCCTTAGCTTTTCCTTTCCTTTTCTTTAAAGTTTATTTACTTATTTTGAAAGAGAGAGAGAGGGAGAGTGGGAGAATCCCAGGCAGGCTCCACACTGACAGCAGAGAGCCCAATGTGGAACTCGAAACATGAGATAATGACCTGAGTTGAAGTCAGACGCTTGAGCAACTGAGCCACTCAGGTTCCCCAGCTTTTCTTTCAAGTATTTTGGTTAGCCTGTTATTTGCCCCATTATCCACTGCCTGATGAATTTATGAAGTTAAACTATTGCCCCTAATTGTTTTTGACAAGCATCCCTGGAGAAAATATTTTTAACGTTTAGTGAAGTCTAAGTCAGGTTAAATAAAAACAGCTTTGTGAATTAAGTCTTACAGGAACCACCAGACAAGTCCCATAATGACAAATTCTCCAAGTATGGGGCTTTGAAAGACCTCCAATCACTTTATATCCCTCCTGGTGCTGCCATGCTCCTGTTTTTCATTGTTATTGTGAGCATTTATCTTTAAGGCTACCACAAACTTAGTGAGGGTAGAGTGGGAATACTGCAAGCTTACTGTTCTTCCTGATATTCATCTGTTTGTCTTAACCACTCCCCAGATTGGCATAAGCCCTTGGTAAATTTACAGAATTCTGAGAAAGTTGATTCTGACAAATTTCATCAGTTTTTTACTTATTTTTTTTTTACTTTTATTTATTTTTGAGAGACAGAGAGAGACAGAGCACAAGCAAGGGAGGGACAGAGAGAGACACACAGAATCCGAAGCAGGCTCCAGGCTCCAAGCTGTCAGCACAGAGTCTGACATGGGACTCAAACCCACGAACCATGAGATCATGACCTGAGCTGAATCCAGAGACTTAACCAACAGAGCCTCCCAGGCACCCCAGTTTTTTAACTTATTTTTATGGAGAAGAGAGTTTTCAGAAGTCCTTATTCCACCATTTTTATTTATGTTGTACTGCTTCCTTCTTGGTTTTCTGTGAGAAATCTGCTGTTTCACTATAGAAATTTGTGTTTCACTAAAGGTAATGTATCATTTCTCTCTGGATGCTTTCAAGATTTTAAATTTTTTATTTAGTTTTTAAAAGTTTAATTATAATGTATTTTTATGGATACTTTAGGTTTATCCCATTTGGATTTTATTAATCTTCTTGGATTTATAGATCGTGTCTTTGGCCAAATTTGGGACATTTTCAGTCATTGATTTCTCTTTATTCTTTTTACCCTACTGTCTCTCCCTCTTTCCTCTCCCTTTGGGGGATACTCTTAAAACCCAGAGAAAGGAATTGCATTTAAATGTCCTCAGGCAGGTTATCTGGGTCCTGTCTCTGCCACCAGAATGAGAGGACTGTCCTCAGAAGTTGCTGCAGCAGATACTCTGAGGACCAATATCAGTGCCAACATCCCTGGGTGTCCCAAGGCTGCAGTTTTACCTGGTGAAGGTTTTCTTCTTACAGAGTTTCCTTTCCTAACACAACTCTTTCTGCTTAGCAACTTCAGCTTACTGTCTACAGAACATCTTTAACACCATTATTCTGACTACAATTGACAGTATTCTGATTGTGATTCTTTTTGCATTATTGCTTTGAATTGTTATTTATCTCCTTTATTTTAGTTTGATTTTTTAATGTACATTTTATTTCAGTAACTGGACCATGAGATCTCTGAGGAAAATGTAGACCTTTTGGTAAAACTCTCTGCAGAAAGATCTCATGGAGTCATTTTCCAGGAATCTCTTTAAATGTATACCAAGAGTCCAGAGGGCACCAGAAATGCTAATTACTAGTAGAAATTAAAGGATTCCTATTTCTCTGCCTGATTGATGAGGGAGGGGGTTTTATGGAAGCAAAAGTCAGCAAAACTCCAGAAGGGGTGATGTATAAAAGAGAGTCAAGTTTCAATTATAGCCTCCCTCAGAGATTAATAGAAAATGAGGCAAGAGCTCTAGCTGGATCAGGGACTCTGTGCCCATCTTGCAATATCTTTCTGTATCCTGGGGTGGAAGATTGTTGACAGGGAGAGAAACAGAACCAGGGGTGTCTGGACTTGAGAAAAGTTACATGACACACACCCTATGTAGAACCCTGAGGTGTTAATCACTGAATCCTCCAAGATGCATTTAGAGCCTCTTCAGTCCTCTTCAATACCTCGTAGGGCCTCATGCACAGGTGCTTCCCACGACATTGCATGATCCAGATACTGAACATATTAATTTTCAACTGTTTATTTACAATGATTCCAACAGTTGAAATTATCAGGTCATATTTCTAGAATAATGGCTAAATGTGGGTTAACTATTTTTTTCATACTTGTCTCCTCCCTTTCTCACCTTTTTTTGGTTGTTTGTTGTTGAGTTAAATGACTTTTACAAGTATGCAAAATAATCACTATTTAAGTCATTGGTGGCTCCTATATTTTCACTATATATGACTTTGGTATTCAAAATATGTGAAAGTGCTCCTCAAATGAGGGGGTCTTTAGAAGGACTTGAATATGAGATAATGGGATAATTTGGAAAAAAATATCTTGACTTATACCAGGGTGCATGTTCATTGTATCTTCCTTATAGATATTGTGCAGCAGTTATGTGCCAGGCATCATGCTAGTGGTGTGCTCTGAGGCCAGAGTTTTCTAAGTGAGCTTTTTTGGCCATAAGCCAATGTCCAACCTCTTCCACAATAACTATGTGCCATTGCAATCTGGAACTACTTTCTGTTGCTTTTTCTATGCCTTTGCAAATTTAGCTCTTTCCCTCTGAAATGTCTCCTCCTCTACTTAAAATGCACTACATAAAATGCACTATCCTTTGAGACCCAGATCAAAGTCTGCATTGGGTACACAGTTGCACAGACTCTGGGCCAGATATCTCATGTTTCAGATATTTGGCTTCTTGAATTCTTTCCTCATCCTGATCTCTCCAACCATTGCCACCCATAATCTGTGGTCTAATTCTGAACCACTTACACAGACTGTAAGTGAATAGTATGTGAAGTTTATAATTACAGTAGTTATCTACCAACACTCTATAACTCAGCCTTCTTCCTCATAGGGACAGGTTGCTGAGAAAAAAAAAACATAAAGAATAAAAAGATCCATTTTTTTGTTAGGAGCAGATGACTGATTAACAAAGCATTTCTGAAGATGAGGATTACAAAATGAGATTTACATCACAGACAGTGACAAACACAAAGCTACATTTATGGCAACAGATAGAAAAGCATAAAAAAGATCACACTTTGAAGATTTTCAGGCACAAACAAGCCATATTATTGGGAAGCAACATATAAAAGGCATGAAGAGAATGGAAGAACTCTCTAATCATCAGAAAAAAATAAACTTGGGCATGATATCTTGTGAAAATCAAGGCAGGGTCAATCTCTGGGTTGGCTCAAATCCTTACATTCACCTAGAAGAGATGCCCATGAAAGTAACATCAAAGTCTATGTCCTAGCCCTGTGGCATACTATCTGTGTGGCTCCAACTCTAAAGGAACATACTTGACCAGTGTCCAGGGCATCAACCACAAAGTGCTTTGCATCTGTTAAACAGACAGTTAATGGAGCTGTTCCTCTATGCACATCTCAGGAGAACATTCCGATTTTCACTCTTTGTTAAGCAATCATGACATCTTAAAGTGTTCTGGTTCCACTGAGGCTTTTTTGCCCTTTCTTCTAGGAGAGTTATGTGTTCCTGAATCCTGATGAAAAATGACAAACAACATAGGTGTGTAGTAAAAGGAAAATTTCTCTTAAGAGAGGTATTCAGCATCCCCCTCCTGTCCAGGAGGCTTATCTGTCAGCCCAGAATGCACTGACTGGAATAGGGTCAGGGGTTATGTGATCATGAACAGGACATTTAATCTCCATGGGCCTCAGTCTCCTCACCAGTAAGGAGATTTGGATCAACTGAACAAACTTCTGTTGAATGATTGCTATGAAGCGGCCCCTGACATGTGCTGGTGGGAAGGAGGATAGGAGCCCAGTGATGAAGAATTACATGACCCCATTCTCCAGGAGCACACAACCAGGAATTAGGATACCATTTCTTTAGTTTTGAATCAAAGTCTCCATTTCAGGCCAGTAGCTGACAGTTCACTTATAGGGACGACACTATAGTAAAAAAGATATACACCTAACACTCTGGAAACTTACTGGACCCAAATTGCCACAGAATGAGTCAGAGGTAAAATAACCCTAAATGGGTTGTTTTAAACCTTAACAACAAGGTTGTTAGCAAAGTCAGTTCAAGAAAGCAAACAATAATATTTGCATACATTATGTTTTTAAAAAAGACATTTTGATTATACAAGTAACCCATGTTAAGTGCAGGATAATTTTCAGATACAGGTAAACAATAAGAAGAAAATGAAAATCACCATATCACTGATATCTGGGAATCTGTGTTTCTGAGGATGACTCTGTCTCTCCACCTGCGTTGAAGTTAAATGCATTTTTCATAAAAAAATGAATAAATCTCTATAGTGCCATTTTAATGAATGTAGAGTGATTCAGTCTGGATCATGATTTGATTTTTCTTTTTTTAAATTTTTTTTTAACATTTATTTATTGTTGAGACAGAGAGAGACAGAGCATGAACGGGGGAAGGTCAGAGAGAGAGGGAGACACAGAATCTGAAACAGGCTTCAGGCTCGTGGCTGTCAGCACAGAGCCCGACGCAGGGCTCGAACTCACAGACCGAGAGATCATGACCTGAGCGGAAGTCAGACGCCCAACCGACTGAGCCACCCAGGCGCCCCCATGATTTGATTTTTCTAAAGAAACTATAATCAACTCTACGTCTAAATATCTATATAAATTCCTACTTATTTCAAATAAGTTTTTAGAAATTGAATTGCTAGGGGCGCCTGGGTGGCTCAGTGGGCTGAGTGTCTGACTTCAGCTCAGGTCATGACCACAACTCTGAGTTTGAGCCCTGCGTCAGGCTCTGTGCTGACAGCTCAGAACCTGGAGCTGCTTCAGATTCTGTGTCTCCCTCTCTCTCTGCCCCTCCCCCACTCATGCCATGTCTCTCTGTGTCTCAAAAATAAATGAACATTAAAAAAAAGAAGTTGAATTGCTAAATCAAGACACATATATACACATTGACAAATGAAGTTTTTTGTAATCTACTTTGTTAATAATAAATGCCAGTGGGGCATCCTCAACCTTATTTCTTCACACCATTTCACCAATCTGCTCCCATGAGTTACCATTCCCACTTCAAATGACCGGCTTGCACACATTCACATTCATGACATTGACCCATCTATATTATTGCACCACAAAAGCTGTAAAGTGTATGTTTTCACACTAATTAGCATATAAATGTGGTAATCTTTAAAAAAATACATTTTTACTACATCAAGTTTTCAATACCTTCCTTGCAATGTAACATGCATATGCCAACTTATGTGGACTACAACGGAGAGAAAAAACAGAGTGGAGGAGGATGAAGAAGAAAAATAATAATATACATTAACATATCTGCTACCATATCCTCTAAATTGTTTTAAATCTTTGACAAAAAGCATTAGTGATTTTTAAAACCCTTAACATGAATCAGGGTCTACTTCTTCTCTGCTGGTCGCCAGAAAGGGCATGTGGCCCAGTGGTGAGAACCCAGATTCTGGGTGGAAAGGCAAGAGTCTGGTTCTTGTTTCACACCTTAAAGTTTTGTGAACAAATTTGAGCAGAGCAATTAAATTTTTCATCTAGAACCTGATGAAAATCTTTCTAGGTCTACCTCACATAACAGTATATTTATTTATTGAAATTACCATTAAATTAAAGAGTTATGGTTAAGATCAACTGGCATCACTGCTTCGGTTTGGTTTGCCTCCAGAAATAATTAAAGTTTTACAAGTTTAATTAGTTTTTCTTTCAGTTATTTGAAGAGGTACTTTCACTAAGATGTTGAAACACAATTACACTTAATGGTTGGCTGTAAGCAGAGAGGTCCAGGTCATGACTTGTCCGCCTTTGTGTGCCCAGAGCATCACTGATAAGATCTACCCAGAAAACAAGCCAAGACAGTGGAAAAATTAACAACTGGTTTATTTAAATCTGAAAATGTTTCGTTATGCATGGACAAACATGCTGAATGCATTAGGTTATTTTAAAGTTACAAATGATTCTAATTTTCCATTTGGTTCATAACTATCTCTGTGGACTAGGGCCAATGAAACTAACTAAAATCCATAGAATATTTTGGTGGCCTTCTTTCACTGGACACAATTTTTCCTCAAGTTGTCAATAGCAAAATTAACAAATCAGCTATCTTCTGTCCATCTCCTCATGGAGCAGCTAATGACAAGGAGGAGAGGTTTGTATAACTGGGGAGAGACCTAGTATGTGAAGGTTAAGAGGAACTGTAGTTGGTGGCTACAAAAGTGGCAATCCCAGGCAGGAGGAAACAGAGGGCAGCAGGGGTTGTTAGGTTCTGACCTCACTCTAGCACTGCACTCCATGTCCACCTTGTCCCTTGTCCAACTCTGTCCACCATCACCATTCATTCTCATTTTACAGATAAGGGAATTATGGCTCAGAGATGAGTCACTTTTAGATGCTTACATGGTCAGTCAGTGGGTGTTTGAAGTAGGGTTTTCTGTACTTTTCTTATGCCAAATACTAAACTCATTTCTGCACTAGAATATGGAAATCTTAAAATCATGAAGTCCATTACTAGCTTAGATATAGCTAGGCAGAGTGGGGGCTGTTTCACATATAAATATTACTACTACTACTAATAAACATTTACTGAACACTGATTATGTGCTAGGAACTAGTGCAGACACTCTATATGCTGCTTCAGATAAAATGGGGTAGGCTTGTGGTACCTGGCTTAGTCAGTTAAGTGAATGGCTCTTGATTGTGGCTCAGGTCATGATCTCATTCTCGAGTTTGAGTCCTGCATCGGCCTCTGTGCTGACAGCTGGAAGCCTGCTTGGGATTCTCTGTCTCCCTCTCTCTCTGCCCCTCTCCTGCTCTCTCTCTCTCTCTCTCTCTCTCTCACTCAGTCTTTAAAAAGTAAACATTTAAGATTGGGTAGGCATTATCAAACTTTTCAGCAATGGAAAGCAACAAAGGCTTATTTCTGACTCATACTCTGTGTACATTTTGTGTCGGCTGGGACTGAAATCTATGTTATTTTTACTGTTTGGCAGAGACAGAGGAAAGGCATATAAAATCATACACTGCCTCAAAGCATTCACCTAAAAGTGACACAAGATCAGATGTCATGGGCTGAAGCACAATCACACAGACATCCCTAATTTCAAGGGGAGCATACTCTGCCTGGAAGACAGGATCAGAACCATTAGGCAGCAGCAGCAGTGACCTTTGTGCACTCATGTGCCCATTAACTCCCAAATAGCTATTCTACAGTTAACAGATGAGGCTCTGAGAGCTGTAGGGACTTGTCATAGGTCACACATGGCTAGAAGATGTAGAGCTTGGCCTCCATTCAGTGTGAACTCTTCACCATCACACATTTCTGTCTCTCTAGCTATAGCTGAGCACCAACCATGTACTAGACAGTGCACTCAACACTTGCATGATTTATACCCATTATTCTTCCCAGTTCTGCAGGTTTTATTCATTCCATTTCACTAATGAGGACCATGAAAACAGTAATATTCTATCTTGAAAGCAATAGTTGGAAATTAAACCTTAGCTTGTCTGACCATAAAGCCTACATTCTTTGGCTTTACTTTGTGAAATCCTTGGGATACTTAGTATGGCTCTGGATGTAATAAATATGAATTAAATGCCTACACAGCATAAAATACATGGAATTCAAACATCTTTCATGTTGGCTTCTGGCAGGCAATGATATTTGAGAGCAGTAGGCTCTGTAAAATGAACAAATAAAGAGAATGAAACGTGTAAAAGCTTTTAGGGGTCATCATATATACAGGCAAAGTTCTTTCTGGTTCTTTCCATTTGCCCTTGATGAGTTTCAAAGCATAATGGGCACCCCACTGATCTTTGTTTTTGTTTTAAATGAAAAAATAGATTCTTTTTTTTAACTTTTTAGAGAGATTTTAAAAATGTTATTCACATCCTACTTTGAAGAAACAAAATAGAGTAATATCATATATTAGTAATAACCTAGAAAAAAAGCCATAAAAACAAATTAATGTCTTGGATATACAACAATATCTCATATAGATATGTGCACAATATAGATAATATTTGAATTTTTTCTCATTTTTTTGTGTATGTGCCATATACGGAGGTTTGTTATTGGTAACTGCAACTGCAATTTTTCCAAACTAAGATCTTAGACAATGACATTGGGGAAAAATTGAATAGCAGTGTGTAATTAACTTTGAGAAAGTTTGAGAAAATTTTAGAAACTAGAAATTTAGTAATATATATCTCATTTAAAAAAGAATATGTTGGGGCTCCTGGGTGACTCAGAAGATTAAGCAAAGGACTCTTAATCCTGGTTTAGTTCATGATCTCATGGTTTGTGAGATTGAGCCCCATGTGACAGTGCACAGTCAGTGCAGAACCTGCTTGGGATTTCTCTCCCTCTCTCTCTCTGCCCCTCCCCTACTCACATGTATGTGCTCTCTCTTTCTCTCTCTCTCTCTCAAAATAAATAAATAAACATAAAAAATATATATTAAAATGTATATTAAAAAATATATATTATTATATAATATATATATAATATATATATTATATATATTATATATAATATATTATATATATTAAAAAATATATATAAATATATTATTTTATATTATTATTTATTTATATTTTTATATTTTTATATTTATTTATTTTTTATTTATTTTATATATTATATAATATATATAATATATATAATATATATTATATTTATTTTATATATTTATTTTTAAATTTATATATTTATATTTATATTTATATTTATATTATTATTTATTATTATTATATTATTATAATATAAAATATTATATTATTTTAAAAGAATACTTGATAAAAAAAGAGACTAGACACTAGATAATCATCAGCCCATAAAACACCCCCATGAGGATTAGAATAAGAAGAATATATATATATAATATATATTATATATTATATATATTATATATATACTAAAAATATATATAAAAAATATATTATTTTATATTATTATTTATTTTTATATTTTATATTTATTTATTTTTTATTTATTTTATATATTATATTATATATATTATATATAGTATATATTATATTTATTATATATATATTTATATATTTATATATTTATATTTATATTTATATTATTTATTATTATTATATTATTGTAATATAAAATATTATATTGTTTTAAAAGAATACTTGATAAAAAAAGAGACTAGACACTAGATAATCATCAGCCCATAAAACACCCCCATGAGGATTAGAATAAGAAGTTATACTTTTCACAAAACACCTTACTTCTGTCTCTCAGAAGACTGACATAATGTACTGATCTTTTTAGAGTAATACCCTCTTGCCATCTGACACATAATTGGTATAAAATATATGCAAACCTATGATAGTTACTATGTGTATGGTGCCCCTAAGGATGTGCACTAAACTTCATACGCACTCTCACTGGGTGGCCTGACAGTGCTCACTGAGGAGTTCCTTGGCCTGATTCTCCATTTTTCCCAGGTGAGTCCTCTTTGCATCTTACAGTTCCTAGGTTTTTAGTAAGAATCTAAAAATATAGAGGCTTCCTCTCTTTCATCCATGTTGGATAATTATTTAGAATTTTCAGATGATTTATATTCTGCAGATATGTCACCTTACCTCTGCCACTTTCTGCCAGGTGAATGTCTGTCTACAAGTCATTCTACCTCTGAGCATTGAGTATCCCCAGCCTGTACACCTCATACCAGAACCCTGATTCTGAGAACTTGGAAGAGCTTTGAGAGCTGGGATGCATCACACCTGTACTATACACATACATGCTAGTTGCCATGCAAACAAGCTCTCTTCTGATTGCTAATTTCCCATTCATCAGACTTATTTGAGCACCTGTTACTAAGCCAGGCTCTATGCCAGACGTTGAGGTACAAGAATGGAGAAAACTTTACCTGTATAGTTGACTTGTATTTATTTGCCAGGTCAAGAGTTATCTGAGAGTACAGATGTTATGTTAAGCTTTTTTCTGTTATATTCCCTTTGTACCTAGAATGGCTCCAAGATCATCATATGTGTAAAATGAGATATTTTTAGGTTAAGGAATTTTAAGAATAAATCTGTGCATGTGGCCCAGTGTATCCTTGGTGCTAGATTGTTTGTGGTACTAGACAGCTAAACTGAAGTCCATGTTAATTAACCTCTGGTTTCAGAAAATAAAGGCTTATTATCTTAACACAACAGTCTATCAAGCTTTAAAACAACGTGCTTAGGAGCATTTAGATAATAGGGTGTTGATTAATGTGAATGGACAACAATAATATCAGCTAAAATTTATTGACTAATTCTTGTATATTACAGGTCCAGGCTCACTATGACTAAGTCAGGCTCAATTGAACATATGATTATTACCCTTTAGACTAGAATGTATTGTATATGCTGATTTTAGCTGAGTACTTGACAAATGAATCTATCTTGATGGATCAATTAGTGCTGTTGGTAGGAAAGTAAATCCTCAATTATATCTTTAATGAGTACTTACCAGATCTGTGTCAAATTGAAAGGAGATCCTTTTTTTTAAAATGTATATCCATTTTTGACAGAGAGAATGCAAGTGGTGGAAGGCAGAGAGAGGGGGTAGAGAGAATCCCAAGCAGGCTCAAAGCCCAATGTGGGGTTCGAACCCATGAACCATGAGATCATGACCTGAGCCAAATCAAGTCAGATGCTTAACTGACTGAGCCACCCAGGCACCCTGAAAGGTGATTGTTAATGGTGGGTCACCAGTACACCTTGGTTGGTAGTTTTATCAGAAGCTCAAGTGAAGATATATTTGCTACTGTTTCCTCTGTAGAAGATATAATCAAAGTAAAAACATAAACTAGCATCAAAAAAACAAAAATGATGAGCTATATAAAAATAAAATGAAATTTATTTGAAAAAAAGTAATAGCCTGTATTACAAAAAGTCACTTGCAAGGTACAAAGGACTCCTGGTTTTGTGATGACTCATTTGAGGAAGGAATGGGATTTTAGACAAGTAAAACCTCACAGAAACAACTCCTGTGACAAGGTTGTCAAAATAGTGACAGTGATTGAAATAAAGGTTTTAATAGTTCTACTGTTTCCTCTGTAGACATTACTATAGCTAGAATTATTTTTTCATTCTTAATACATTTTTTAAATACATCTATTTAAAACATTCTCATCAAAATATACATTATAATATATCTTCAGTAGATTTGGAAAATTAGAAGTATCCTATTAATAACAAAATAATAAACTCTAGGGGCACCTGGGTGGCTCAGTCGATTAAGCAGCCAACTTTATCTCAGGTCAAGATCTCGTGATTCATGAGTTCGAGCTCCATGTCTGGCTCTGTGCTGACAGCTCAGTCTGAAGCCTGCTTCTCTCTGCCCCTCCCCTACTCATACTCTGTCTCTCTCTTTGTGTCCCTCTCTCTCTCAAAAATAAATTTAAAAAACATTAGAAAATTAAAAAATAAAAATGATAAACTCTAGAGAATATTAGAATAATTTTTCTCCTCTTCATATTCATTGTTGAAAAGTTTATAGCACTTATTCATATACAGACTTTAAAAATGATTTTTATTGGTTCTGTTATATCTGACAAAATTGAGAAGGATCATAAATTCCTTTCATAAATAAAAAAATAGAATTGAAATATAGTCATGATAACTCATTTAAGAATCTCATATAAGCCTCCTTAGGTGAATCATTTTGGTGAGAGGGGGCAGCTTATTTCAAGAATGATATTGACAAAGAGAATATACAAAAGGTGACAGGGAATCTGAAAACTTATATGCAGAAATCTATAATATTTGTAGGAGTCATACATAATAAAGGTCTTCAACTATGTAAAATCATATTTTGTAATGAAATAATATCTCAAGTGCCAGAACTAGGATGAAGAAGGGGAAGCCTCAAGAAGAATAACCAAGACTAGTCATAAGAAATGAATGTATAACAAGGAAAACTTTTTTCAAAATGAGATAGGCTGCCTCTTATAGTAGCTTTCTCTACCAGATATGCTTTTCAGGAAATCGTTGTGTTTTAGGAGAATCTATGGGTTAATTCACAAGGTATTTTCCAACTATAAGGTTGTGGCCCCCATGGCCATGCTTTCTGATGCTGGATTGTTGTCTGGACTCACCTCTCACATGACAACCACTCTTTTTGTCTAAATTCCAAAATGTTTTTCTTTACAATATTAATTTGGCTAAGTATTGACGTGTTTGAACTAATTCTGTATTCCTTTCTATAAAGGCAAGATGTGGAATGTATAAATGACTTGAGGCTACCAGTAATATTTTAGGTTCAGTTTCCCTTCATGTATATTGATACTTATGTGGGTAATAGATTAACTTTGTTGGAATTAGCTACATTTGGTAGTTGTAGCTGCAAAAAGAGCAAAGTGCTTTCTAGGATTAGTGTACTTGTTTCTTCCCATGAGAAAATATATTTTCTATAAATTTGAGGGAAGTCAAGTCACCATAACTTCTTTATTTGGTTTTGCAGAGTTTGTCTGTTTTTTAGTATAGTCGACACCCAATGCTACATTGGCTTCAGGTGTGCAACATTGTGATTCAACAAGTTTATATATTATGCTATGTTCACCATAAATGTAGCTACCATCTGTCACCATACATCACTTTCCCAAATAATTGATTATATTCCTTCTGCTGTCCCTTTTATTCCCATTATTTATTCATTCCTTAACTGGAAGCCTGTATCTCCCATTCTCCTTCACCCATTTAGCCCATTCTCCTATCTTCCTTTTCTCTGGCAGCCACCAGTTTGTTCATATTTATAGGTCTGCTTCTACTTAATGTTTGTTTATTCACTTGTTTTATTATTTATATTCCACCTATAATAAAATCATATAGTATTTGTCTTTGTCAGTCTTACTTATATCACTTAGTGTGATACCTTCTAGATCCATCCATGTTGTCTCAAATGGCATGATCTCATCCTTTTTATTGACTGTTTATCCCTATGAACATAGACTCAAAAACTCTCAAAAATATTAGCAAACCACATATGACAATATATTAAAAAGATTATTCACTATGATCATATGGGATTTATCTCAGGGAGGTAAGAATGGTTCAATATTTGCACATCACTTAACATGATACAGCACATCGACAAAATTAAGGATAAAAGTTATATTATTATCTCCATCGACGCATAAAAAGCATTTGATAAAATTCAACATCTATTCATGATAAAAATTCTCAACAAAATGGGTTTAGAGGGAACATACCTTAACATAATAAAGGCCATATATGAAAAACCCACAGCTAATATCATACTGTATCATAAAAAACTGAAAGCGTTTCCTCTAAGATCATGAAAAATACAAAGATGTCCACTCTTGAAACTTTTATTTAACACAGTACTGGAAGTTATAACCGTAGGAATCAGACAAGAAAAAGAAATAAGAGGCATCTGCATTGGTAAAGAAGTTAAACTGTCACTATGTGCAGATGACATAATACTATACATAGAAAACTCTAAAGACTCTACCAAAAAAAAAAAAAAACTATTAGAAGTAATAAATGAATTCACTGAAGCAGGATACAAAATCAATAGCCAGAAATTGGTAGTATTTCTATACACTAATAATAAAGTAGCAGAAAGAGAACGATCTCACAATTGCACAAAAAAAGAATAAAATACCTAGAAATAAACTTAACCGAAAAAATGAAAGACTTGTGCTCTGAAAACTATAATATATTGATGAAACAAATTGTAGATGACACAAACAAATGGAAACATAGTCCATGTTCATGGATTGGAAGAATTAATATTGTTAAAATGTCCATAATATCCAAAGCAATCTAAAGATTCAATGCAATACCTATGAAAATAACAACAGCATTTTTTTTTCACAAAACTAGAACAAATAATACAAAAATTTGTGTGGAATTACAAAAGATCCCAAATAGTAAAAGCAATCTTGGTAAAGAAGAACAGATCTGAACGTATCACAATTCTGGACTTCAAGATATACTACAAATTTGTGTAACCAAAATAGTATGGCACTAGCACAAACACAGACACACGGATCAATAGAAAAGAATAGAGAGCCCAGAAATAAACACATGGTTACATGATCCATTAGTCTATGATAAATGAGGCAAGAGTACACAATAGGGAAAATACAGAATTTTCAATAAATAGTGCTGGGAAAAACTGGACAGCTACATGTAAAAGTATAAATTGGACTACGTGTTTTTCGGGGTTTTAATACGCAGTTTTTGACCATCATTTTTATGTGAGCAAAAATAATTTCAAGAAAGACTTTAAATTCTTGAAGATAGCTCAAGAATTATGCTTTATTTAGAGTCAAGTTCATGTGACAGGCTCAGAGAACAATAGTGTCCTAGTGGTCAAACAGAATTTGACAACAGAGTTGAGAGAATTTTCCCTGAAATTATATTTTATAGCACCTGAAAATTATAAACATATAGTTATTAAATTATTAGTGCAGAAATCACAACATGATGCTGGCTCATCAGTGTCATAATAAGCCATATCTATCCCTGAAAATCTTATGGCCTAAATCTGTATAACAAGGCTCCCAAGCAAGGAGGAAATTAGTACCCCTAAACCTCACAGGAGGGAGAATTCCTTCTTTTAACCAGGGAGATAAGAAGAGGCTTTATCAAAGATGAGACATTGGATCTGGTCCTAAAAGCATGGAAGAAATTTTGAATATAAAAGTGGGATAAACTACAAACATTGGCAGATAATCTACCAAATATAAAGAAGATACGGAAGTAGAGTATTCTCAAGTATATGGAAAGAGCTACCTTGGGAAAACATTACATGATAAAAACCAATGGTAATATACTAAATTGCATTTGACAACTGGTTAAAAAAGAAGTTGGGTAGTAAGAATTACTAGTGGTCTTTTTTGCTATACCTATTTGGATCTGGGATAATTTGCCAGATTTTTATGACCCATGTGAAATATACTTTAAGAGTTTGGAGTTCCTTTTGGACCAGGTCTTGCTGCATCCAGGCCTCTCTGTGCCTTTTTCTCTGTGGTCGCTTGCCCTCTGCTTGCATTCTCTAGGCTTCTTTGCATTTTCAGGGCAGTTCTGTTCCAAACAGAGTTATTAATCACCACTACCCACTTATTCATGAATTCTGTGTTGTGCTAGTCAGTTTTCCTATGGGAACAGACAACCATAAAATCTCAGTGGCTTACACTGAAAAATAGTTATTCCCTATTTGTGCTATATTAAGTCTGATTGTTGGCTGTAGGTCTGAGTCACATATGTCCTTTCCTCCAGGATCCAGACTTAAGGACATGCCCCCTCCTAGGAAATGCCATGCTCATAGGAGTGGGAAAGCTCTGTTTGGACCTGCACACTGCCACTTCTCTTCTTATTTTATTAGCCCAAGCTAACCACCACAAGGCAGGCAAGTGTTTCCCACTTGTAAGGGGATGTTGACCTTGACATGCCAATAGGGAAGAGAGTAGCAAATGGGAGTGACATCACAGGATACCATGACTTAAGCCACTTTCCCTGCTTAACACAGTGGTACCATTTTGAAAAATGTGGCAGGATTTCTTGGAATTCTAATTCTTGTCTGACAGATCTTGCCATTCTCTTGCTAGGTTCATGTTAAGGGAATTGACTCTCTGAAACAGTGGCTATAGCACCTCCTCCACAGTGTCTCTTCCAGAAAACATCCCTAGTGCAGACTTCTTACATGGAATACTGCGCCTTTCAAACATCTTAATTGCTAATCCTATGACCCAGCTGCTTTTGGAGAAATACTGTTTTGAGTTGCCAGATGCTCCCCCATATCAGCATTCTATAACAGCACTGGTGTGTCATGTATTGACATATCTCAATACAGGATGTACTACTCAGCAGATTGGACTTCCTCCAGCAGTGACAGCTGGGCCACTGCTCTTGCTCCCTCATAACTGCTCCCTCTCAGCTACTGGCCAACCTGCCTCATCTTCCAGAGGCAAATGGGTCATGACAACTGAGCGATGAAAAATAACACTCCACTCTGCTTCTACACTTACCAAGAAACTTTACGACTACTAATTTTTTGTAGTAGGTTTGAATTTTAATCCACATTCATAGGTGTCTTCCAAACAAAATAGTCTTCCAAAGTGATGGTGCCAATTTATATTTACACCAAAAATTTTCTGACATTCTTTAAATTTTAGTCATCATGATAGGTATGTAGTATTATGTCCTGGTGGTTTCCATTTGCATTTCTCTGATGACTAATGATGTTGAGCAACTTTTGATATAAACATTGATCATTTGAATGTGTTCCTTTTGTCAATTATTTGTTCAAGTGTTTTTTTCAATTTTTTAATTGAGTCTTTTTCTTAAAGATCTGTGGGAGCATATTATATAATCGGATAAGAACTTTTGTCTATTGCATGTCCTTGAAATATTCTCTCCCACTCTCTGACCCACATTTTAATTATTTTAATGTTATATTTCAGTAAATATATATTCACAAAATTTTATTTATTTTTTTAAATATGAAATTTATTGTTAAATTGGTTTCCATACAACACCCAGTGCTCATCCCAACAGGTGCCCTCTTCAATACTCATCACCCACCCTCCCCTCCCTCCCACCTCCCATCAAACCTCAGTTTGTTCTCAGTTTTTAAGAGTCTCTTGTGTTTTGGCTCACTCCCTCTCTAACCTCTTTTTTTTCCTTCCTGTCCCCCATGGTCTTCTGTTAAGTTTCTCAGGATCCACACAAGAGTGAAAACATATGGTATCTTCCTCTGCCTGACTTATTTCACTTAGCATAACACTCTCCAGTTCCATCCATGTTGCTACAAAAGGCCATATTTCATTCTTCCTCATTGCCACGTAGTATTCCATTGTGTATATAAACCACATTTTCTTTATCCATTCATCGGTTGATGGATATTTAGGGTCTTTCCATAATTTGGCTATTGTTGAACGCACTGCTACAAACATTGGGGTACAAGTGTCCTGAGGCATCAGCACTCCTGAATCCCTTGGGTAAATTCCTAGCAGTGCTATTGCTGGGTCGTAGGGTAAATCTATTTTTAATTTTTTGAGGAACCTCCACACTGTTTTCCAGAGCGGCTGCACCAGTTTGCATTCCCACCAATAGTGCAAGAGGGTTCCCATTTCTCCACATCCTTGCCAGCATCTATAGTCTCCTGATTTGTTCATTTTAGCCACTCTGACTGGTGTGAGATGATACCTGAGTGTGGTTTTGATTTGTATTTCCCTGATAAGGAGCGACGCTGAACATCTTTTCATGTGCCTGTTGGCCATCTGGATGTCTTCTTTAGAGAAGTGTCTATTCATGTTTTCTGCCCATTTCTTTGCTGGATTATTTGTTTTTGGGGTGTGAACCTTGGTGAGCTCTTTATAGGTTTTGGATACCAGCCTTTTGTCTGATATGTCATTTGCAAATATCTTTTCCCATTCCGTTGGTTGCCTTTTAGTTTTGTTGGTTGTTTCCTTTGCTGTGCAGAAGCTTTTTATCTTCATGAGGTCCCAATAGTTCATTGTTGCTTTTAGTTCCCTTGCCTTTGGGGATGCGTCAAGTAAGAAATTGCTGCGGCAACCTCAGAGAGGTTTTTTCCTGCTTTCTCCTCTAGGGTTTTGATGGTTTCCTGTCTCACATTCAGGTCCTTTATCCATTTTGAGTTTATTTTTGTGAATGGTGTGAGAAAGTGGTCTAGTTTCATCCTTCTGGATGTTGCTGTCCAGTTCTCCCAGCACCATTTGTTAAAGAGACTGTCATTTTTCCATTGGATATTCTTTCCTGCTTTGTCAAAGATGAGTTGGCCATAGGTTTGTGGGTCCAATTCTGGAGTCTCTATTCTATTCCATTGGTCTATGTGTCTGTTTTTGTGCCAATACCATGCTGTCTTGATGATGACAGCTTTGTAGTAGAGGCTAAAGTCTGGGATTGTGATGCCTCCTGTTTTGGTCTTCTTCTTGCAAATTACTTTGGCTATTCGGGGCTTTTTGTGGTTCCATACAAATTTTAGGATTGCTTGTTCTAGCTTCCAGAAGAATGCTGGTGCAATTTTGATTGGGATTGCATTGAATGTGTAGATAGCTTTGGGTAGGATTGACATTTTAACAATATATATTCTTCCAATCCATGAGCATGGAATGTTTTTCCATTTCTTTATATCTTCTTCAATTTCCTCCATAAGCTTTCTATAGTTTTCAGCATACAGATCTTTTACTTCTTTGGTAGGTTTATTCCTAGATATTTTATATTCTTGGTGCAATTGTGAATGGAATCAGTTTCTTTATTTGTCTTTCTGTTGCTTTATTGTTAGTGTATAAGAATGCAACTGATTTCTGTACATTGATTTTGTATCCTGCGACTTTGCTGAATTCATGTATCAGTTATAGCAGACTTTTGGTGGAGTCTATTGGGTTTTCCATGTATGATATCATGTCATCTGCAAAAAGTGAAAGCTTGATTTTGTCATTGCCAATTTTGATGCCTTTGATTTCCTTTTGTTGTCTAATTGCTGATGCTAGCACTTCCAACACTATGTTAAACAACAGTGGTGAGAATGGACATCCCTGTCGTGTTCCTGATCTCAGGAGGAAAGCTCTCAGTTTTTCCCCATTGAGGATCATACTAGCTGTGGGCTTTTCATAAATAGCTTTTATGATGTTGAAGTATGTTCCTTCTATTCTGACATTCTCGAGGGTTTTTATTAAGAAAGAATGCTGAATTTTGTCAAATGCTTTTTCTGTAATGATTGACAGGATCATATGGTTCTTATCTTTTCTTTTATTAATGTGATGTATCACACTGATTGATTTGTGAATGTTGAACCAGCCTGCAGCCCAGGAATGAATCCCACATGATCATGGTGTATAATTCTTTTTATATGCTGTTGAATTCGATTTGCTGGTATATTATTGAGAATTTTTGCATCCATATTCATCAGGGATATTAGCCTGTAGTTCTATTTTTTTTTATTTTTATTTTTTTTTTTTGCTGGGTCTCTTTCTGGTTTAGGAATCAAAGTAATGCTGGCTTCATAGAATGAGTTTGGAAGTTTCCCTTCCCTTTCCATTTTTTGGAATAGCTTGAGAAGCATAGATATTATCTCTGCTTTAAATGTCTGGTAGAATTCCCCAGGGAAGCCATCTGGTCCTGGACTCTTATTTGTTGGGAGATTTTTGATAACTGATTCAATGTGTTCGCTGGTTATGGGTCTGTTCAAGCTTTCTATTTCTTCCTGTTTGAGTTTTGGAAGTGTATGGGTGCTTAGGAATTTGTCCATTTCTTCCAGGTTGTCCAGTTGGTTGGCATATAATTTTTCATAGTATTCCCTGATAATAGCTTTTATTTATGAGAGATTTGTTGTAATAATTCTATTTTCATTCATGATTTTATCTATTTGGGTCATCTCCCTTTTCTTTTTGAGAAGCCTGGCTAGAGGTTTGTCAATTTTTTTTATGTTTTCAAAAAACCAACTCTTGGTTTCATTGATCTGCTCTACAGTGTTTTTAGATTCTATATTGTTTATTTCTGCTCTGGTCTTTATTATTTCTCTTCTTCTGCTGGGTTTGGAGTGTCTTTGCTGTTCTACTTCTATTTCCTTTAGGTGTGCTGTAAGATGTTGTATTGGGTATTTTTCTTGTTTCTTGAGATAGGCCTGGATTGCAATGTACATTCCTCTCAGGACTGCCTTCGCTGCATCCCAAAGCATTTGGATTGTTGTATTTTCATTTTCATTTGTTTCCACCTATTTTTTAATTTATTCTCTAATTGCCTGGTTGACCCATTCATTCTTTAGAAGGGGTTCTTAAAACTCCATGCTTTTGGGGTTTTCAGACATTTTCCTGTGGTTGATTCCAAGCTTCATAGCATTGTGGTCTGAAAGTATGCATGGTATAATTTCAATTCTTTTATACTTACTAAGGGCTGTTTTGTGACTCAGTATGTGATCTATCTTGGAGAATGTTCCATGTGCACTCGAGAAGAAAGTATATTCTGTTGCTTTGGGATGCAGAGTTCTAAATATATGTGTCAAGTCCATCTGATACAATGTATCATTCAGGGCCCTTGTTTCTTTATCGACCATGTGTCTAGATGATCTATCTATTGTTGTAAGTGGAGTATTAAAGTCCCCTGCAATTACCACATTCTTATCAATAAGGTTGCTTATGTTTGTGATTGTTGTTTTATATATTTGGGGCCTCCTGTATTTGGTGCATAGACATTTGCAATTGTTAGCTCTTCCTGATGGATAGACCCTGTAATTATTATATAATGCCCTTCTTCAAGGGATCCCCTTAGGATCTCTTGTAGGCTGTGGTGATGAATTCCTTCATATTTTGTTTGTTTGGGAAGACCTTTATCTCTCCTTCTATTCTGAATGACAGACTTGCTGGATGAAGAATTCTCAGCTGCATATTTTTTTCTGTTCATAACATTGAAGCTTTCCTGTCATTCCTTTCTGGCCTGCCATGTTTAAGTAGATAGGTCTGCCACTATTCTTATGGGTCTCCCTTTATATGTTAGAGTGTGTTTATCCCTAGCTGCTTTCAGAATTTTCTCTTTATGCTTGTATTTGGCCAGTTCCATTATTATATGTCCTGCAGAAGATCGATTCAAGTTATGTCTGAAGGGAGTTCTCTGTGCCTCTTGGAATTAAATGCCTTTTTCCTTCCCCAGATCAGGGAAGCTATCAACTATGATTTCTTCAAGTACACCTTCAGCCCCTTTCTCTCTCTCTTCCTTTTCTGGAATTCCTATTATATGGATATTGTTCCATTTGATTGCATCACTTAGTTCTCTAATTCTCCCCTCACACTCCTGGACTTTTTAATCTCTGTTTTTCTCAGCTTCCTTCTTTTCCATAATTTTATCTTCTAATTCGCCTATTCTCTCCTCTGCCTCTTCAATCTGAGCTGTGGTCGCATCTATTTTATTTTGCACCTCATTTATAGCATTTTTAGCTCCTCATGACTATTTCTTAGTCCCTTGATCTCTGTAGCAATATATTTTCTGTTGTCCTCTATACTTTTTTCAAGCCCAGTGATTAATTTTATGACTATTATTCTAAATTCTTTTTCCATTGTATTGCTTAAATAGTTTTTAATCAATTCGTTAGCTGTTGCTACTTCCTGGAGTTTCTTTTGAGGAGAATTCTTCTGTTCTGTCATTTTGGATACTTCCTGGGGTGGCGCAGAACTGCAGGGCACTTCCCCTGTGCTGTCTGGAGTAACTCGTGTTGGTGTGTGGGGCCACAGTCAGACCTGATGTCTGTGCCCAGCCCACTGCTGGGGCCACAGTCAGACTGATGTGTACCTCATCTTCCCCTCTCCCAGGGGCAGGACTCCCTGTGGAGTGGTGTGGCCCCTGTCTGGGCTACTTGCACACTGCCAGGCTTGTGGTGCTGCTTTAATGGGATCTGGCGTATTAGCCACGGTGGATCTTCAAGGTGCTCAGGTGTGGGAGGGGCAGGCTTAGCTTTTTTTGCTGTTGGTGGTGCCCTGCAGGAGGGGCCCTGCGGCACTGGGTGGGAGACAAACCTGTCGTCGTCAGAATGGATCCACAGAAGGGCAGCATTGGGGTGTTTGCACAGTGCAAGCAAGTTGGATGATGGGAACTGGTTCCCTTTGGGATTTCGACTGGGGGATGGTAGAGGGAGATGGCGCTGGCCAGTGCCTTTGTTCCTTGCTGAGCTGAGTTCTATCTTCCAGGGCTCAACACTTCTCCCTCCCGTTGTCCTCTCACCCTCCCGCTCTCAGAGCAGAGCTGTTGACTTATAACATTCCAGATGTTAAGTCCTACTGGCTGTCAGAACTCATGCAGTCTGACCCCTCTGCTTTTGCAAGCAAGACCCTGGGGGCTCTGCCTTGCCAGGCAGGCTGCCCCTCCACTGCCCCAGCTCCCTCCACCAGTCCGTGTAGCATGCATCGCCTCTCCACCCTTCCTACACTCTTCTGTGGGTCTCTTGTCTACACTTGGCTCCAGAGAGTCTGTTTTGCTAGTCTTCTGGCAGTTTTCTGGGTTATTTAGGCAGATATAGGTGGAATCTAAGGGATCAGCAGGACAAGGTGAGCCCAGAGTCTTCCAATGCTGCCATCTTCCCAAAAACCTTTATAGTTTTTTGTAATCATGACTAGATAGTTCAAATTTTAAAAGTAATACTGAATTTTTCTCTTAACATGTATAATTATGTTAATTTATTTTCAATTGTTAAACCAAACGTAAATTCCTAAAGGCACTCAATTTGCTCATGACATATTTTTTTCTTTGTGTATATATCAGTAGATTGTATTTGCCAAATCCCTACTTTGATTTATTTTTAAATTGTGTTTAAGAGAAATATTTTTTTCTTTCAAGAGTTCAGGGTAACTTTTAAAGAACTAAAGAGTAACTTTCCTTTCATGTATGCTCATTTTGGTTTTGTACCAAGATTATCTTTGCCTCGTAAAATTAATTGGCAAGCGTTTTTTTTTTATATTCTCTACACCTTTATATGTATTTTCCCCCAAATGTTTGGTAAAATTTATCATTGATTCAATCTGGAGTTTCTTCATAACAAAGTGTTTAATTACTGATTAAATTTAATTAATTATTTAGGGTTGTGAATATTTTATATTTATTTTTGATTTGGTTTAATAATCATATTTTCTAAGAATATATCTATTTTTCAAATTTTTGACATAAAGTTGTTCATAATAGTTACTAGTTATGTTTTTATACCTGTAGGAAACTGTGATGGCATTCCTTTCCATTCCTAATATTTGTTATTTATGTTTTATGTCATATGTATATAATATATAACATATGTATAATGTAATTTGTATATAATTAAATATTATATGCTTATATATTTAATTATATAGAATATATATGACTATATAATTACTTGTACCTTTGTATTCACAAATATATTATAATTATACTTATATAAACATATTTAAAATACATTTTAATTATATATGCATACAATATATATAATTTAATATATAATTTTATATATGTGTATATATGGAAAAAGAAAAAAGAGAAAAAATAATGAGCAAATAATATAATAAATTGCCATTAACTCATCACTCAGTTTCAAAAATCATAAACTTATACCCAAATGTTTTCTCTGAAATCCCATAATCCTCTTAACATGAACACACATGCAAAATTATTTTTAAATAAATTACAGAGACCTTTTGGCCATTTAGTAAATTCAGTTGAGAATAGACTTTTTCTACTGAGTTATTTTCCTTTTCATACTGACTTGTAGACTATTAGATTAAAAAATATATCTATTTTTAACATGGGCCCTCCCTGATCAACCTATCTAAAATAACATCTCATGTCAAGTTCTGTTATTCCCTTACTTACTTTTTTTCTCTCTTTAGCACTTGCTAAAATCCAAGGTTTATTAATATATTTATTTATTTATTTATTTATTTATTTATTTATTTATTTATTATTGTCTGTCTTCCCTATGAATGAAAACTACTGTCTGATTTGTTTCCTACAGTTTTCCTGGTGGCCAGAACAGCAATTGGTACATAACAGACATTCAATAAGTATTTGTTGGATGAATTAATTTATTTGTAATAGACTGATATGCATTCTGGATATACTAGTCTGGATATACTAAGCTCTTGTTGCTTACTTCACTTATATCCAATCTTTGTAGGTTTATGATCCCTTTTTATGTACAGATGTATTTAATTTTAATGTTGTCAAACTAATAAATAATTTTTGTATGATTGTCTACTTAAATATCTGTCCCTATCCTGAGAATATAAAAAAAAATCATTCTATATGTTCTTGTAAGGATATATTTGATTTTGCCTTTCACATATTTTTCTGAAACGTTTTTATAAATTGTGTCTGTCAGAATTCTACATTTTTTTCTTGAATGGATAGTCTGATGACTTTGTTCAATAGTTTACCTTTTGCCTATTGATCTGCAATGCCATTTATTCTCATTTAAAGTTTGATTTTCTACTAAAGAAAATTTATTTGTTATTTGTTGTCTCTAAACCATTGCCACACTATTTTAATTTCCATAGCTTCATTATAGGCTTTGCTAGGTTTTAACTGGTCAATGCCCACACACTTTGGTTCCTGTCTCAGGAGTCCCCCAAAACACTCCCAGGTACCCAGACAGGCTGTTATACTCACAGTTACTGTTTATTATAGTAGAAGGATACAGATTAGACCAAGAAAGGAAAAGGTATGTGCAACAGAGTCTAGTAGCAACTAGGCATGAGCTTCCCTTATGTTTTTCTAGTAGAGTTAGACATCACTTAATATTCCTTGCCATTATATGTAATAAAATGTGCAGTATTGTCAACTGAGAAGGTTTACATAAGTCTTGGTGTGTGGGGCTTTTATTGGTGTTAGTGACATAGACAAGAACCACCCACATGACTGACAACTGCTCAGTTTCCAGTGGCCCCACCCCTCACAATCAAAGTAATAAGAAAAACTGCAGTAAAGGGTTAACATGGCAGCCTGACTCCCCAAAATCCAAAGGTCTTCAAGACTGACCCCTGATGGGCTCTTGGAGAGAACTTCTGAGCCCTGGAAATACGCTGCCTGATATGTCTCTGTATTCTTAAGGTACAAGATGGTATAGGCTGATTCTGTGATTTATGGTGAAGATCTGTTTTTGTACGTGTGCAGCTCCGGGCCACATTGTGACATATCAGGCAGCATATCCCCAGGGCTCAGAAGTTCTCTCCAAGAGCCTATAGGGGTCAGTCTTGAAGACCTTTGGAACGTGGATTTTGGGGATTCAGGCTGCCATGTTAACCCTTTACTGCACTTTTTCTTATTCAAAATCATTTTAATTTTTCTTGGCCCCATGCTCATCCATATGGATTTTAGATTTGTTCTGTTGAGTTCAGTGAAATATCCTGTTAATATTTATATTTGAATTGCATTGTATTTAACGACTAAATATCTTTGTGGTATTTAGATTTCTGAAGCAAAATCTTGGTTTTCCTATTTATTTTGATTTTTTTTCTCTCTCTCTGAAAGAAAATACTATATATATTTCTCCACCAAAGTGTAGCAAACATGTGTTACATTTATTTTAAGGTACATCACTTTCTTGTGCGCATTATAAATTGTATGCTATAGTTTTTTATTTAAGGTATTTGCATCCCCCTTTATAAGTGAGCTTAGTCTGTAATGCTTTGTTTTTATACTTGCCCTGTGTTTTTCTATTTCTTCTTATTTCATTTCTACTCTCTGGAACAGATGATGTAAGACTAGAATTATGTTTCTTAAATATAATTTATTATCAATATAATTTTGGTACTTTCATTGAAGTTCATTTTTTAAAGTTTATTTATTTATTTTGAAAAGTGGAAGGGTCAGAGAAAGTGGGGGGGTGGGGGGGGAGAGAAGGAGTCCCAAGCAGGATCCATGCTGTCAGCCTGGAGTCCTACACAAGGCTTGATCTCCAAACTGTGAGACCTGAGCTGAAATCAAGAGTCAGACTTCATTTCTGGCTGTGGGTGACTGAGCCACCCAGTGCCCCTGTTGAAGTTCATTTTAAAGTATTGATTCAATTAATTTAATTTAGTAGGTTTATAAAAGTTTTCTACCTTAAGTAATTACTTTAAAATATTTTTCTAGGAAACAGGCCACTGAAGCTTCAAATTTATTTTACCAATTTATATTTCCTTATAATTTACTTTTTAAAAATATATTTTTGTATATAAAAATTTTTAATAAAAATGTTAATCATCTGTATTCTTTCTCTTTATATAAAGGGATATGGCTAAGGTTTGTCTATTAGTCTTTTAAAATACTCAACTTTGGTTTTGTTGATCTTTACTTTTAAATCTTTGTCATATTTATTTTTATTTCATTAATACCACCTAGCTGGTGAATTTCATCCATCTAATATTTCCATTTAGTGTCTTTTTTTGTTACTTATTTTAAGCTCCGTGTTATTTGCTTTACATCCTTGATGTGATGCTTTTATTTCTGTTTAGCTCTAAAGAACTGTGGTAGTGTTGATGGGAATGTAAATTGGTGCAGTCACTATGGAAAACAGTACAAAAGTTCTTCAAAAAATTAAAAATAGAATTACCATAGAATCCAATAATTTCTCTACTGGGTATTTACCCAGAGAAAATGAAAACACTAATTCAAAGAGATATATTCACCTCTGTCTTTATTGCAGCATTATTTATAACAGCTAAGATATGAAAGCAACTTAAGTGTCCATTGATAGATGAATGAATAAGAAGATGAATGAATAAGAAAAATTTGTACATATGGGGTGCCTGGTTGGCTTAATCAGTTAAATGGCTCTTAATTTTGGCTCAATTCATGACCCACGGGGTCGTGGGATTGAGCCCCATGTTTGCCTCTGTGCTGGGTGTGGAGCCTGCTTGGGATTTTCTGTCTCCCTTTCTCTCTGTCCCTTCCATGCTCATGCTCTTTCTCTTTCTCAAAATAAATAAACATTTTTTAAAAAGATGGGTATATATGTATATACAGTAAAACCTTGGATATCAAGTAACTTCTTTTGTGCAAGTGTTCTGCAAGATGACCAAACATTTCTAATAAATTTTAACTTGACGAACAAGCAATGTCTTGTAATATGAGTATATGTGATGCTGAATGTCACATGATTACAACTGAGTCAATGATTTTTCTCTTTTTCTCTTTCTCTCGCTGCAGGATTGTGGGTGATTGTCAATGCAATGCCACATTCCTTTCAAAATCCTTGAAAGGAGGCAAAAGCAAATGTTATTGGATAAAGTTTCATGAAAAGAAAAAGATTCCATTGAGCTAATAAATAGCAGCAATTTGTTAGTAATAGTGAAAGTCATCCTACACAATAACCCTCCTCTTTCTTGTCTCCCTCACACCAGCCACGAAGATTTTCAAAGGTAAGTGCAGATTAATTAGTTTCTTTTTCTTTATGTTTTGTATTTTCTTTATTATTTTGTATTATATTACATTATCATAATCATTTTATATGAATATTTTTGGGTTGTGGAACAAATCATATGAGCTTCCATTACATCTTATGGGGAAATTCACATATATATACAAGTGGTTTGGATTACAAGCATGTTTATGGAATAAATTGTGCTCAAAAACCAAGATTTTACTGTGTATACATATATACAGGATGGATAATATTGTATAAATGGAATATTATGCAGCCATTAAAAAGGATGAATCATGCCATTTGTGGCATTATGAATGGACCTAGAAGTTATGCTAAATGAAATAAGTTGTAAAACAAATACCACGTAATTTCACTCATCTGTGGAAACTAAAAAGTAAATAAACAAAAACACAGAATTAGACTTATGGCTGCCAGAGGGGAGGAGTGTGGGTATATGTACGAAATGGGTGAAAAAGGAGTGGGAGACACAGGCTTCTGGTTATGGAATGAATAAGCCATGAGAATAAAGTATAAGGGATGTAGTCAATGACATTATAATAGCATTGTGTGGTGACAGATTGTTGGTAGCTACATTGTGATGAGTGTGGCATAATGTATAAACTTGTAAAATCAGTATGTTATACACCTGAAATTAATGTAACATTGTATGTCAACTGTACTCAAGTAAAAAAATAAAAATAAAATAACGTGGTAGTTTTAAAATGTGTCTACAATATATGTGTCACACCTTCCATCAAAAGTCAGAATATAACCTTTTTCCCATGAATGTGGGCTGCTGAACTTAGTGAAGAACTTCTCTTAGTGGGTCTTTGTGGATCTTGGATATATCAGTTTCTGGGGAAAACCAGCCACCATCTTGAGAGGATGCTTAAGAAGCCCTGTGGAGAGCCCCACATGGAGTGGAATCCATATCAGCACCTACTTCTCAGAAATGTGACTAAACTGCCTTGAAAGTGCATTCTTTAGCTCAAGTGAAGTCTTCAAATGAATGAAGCTCTAGACAACATCTGACTGCTGACTCAGAAAGCCCTCAAGCCAGAATCAATTGAGCTGCTCACAAATCTCTGACATCTCTCTACAAAACATAATAAAACATTACTGTTTTGAAATCCCTGTTTGGAGGATGATCTATTATTCAACAATAGATTACTAATGCATTATATTTGCATTATGTTCTATTATTGCAAAATAATTTTTACTAATGAATAATTTAGAAGTATTTTTAATTATTATCATATAATCTTTGTTCATAGTTTTGGTTTAGTTTCTAGTTGTATTTCACTGTGGTTGAAGAATGTTAGATAATAAGGTCTATATATCTTTTTTGAAATTTGTACCTATAGTACATAGTCAATGTTTATAAATGTTCCATGAGTGTATAAAAAGAATAACTAATTTCCAAATACTTTTTGCAGGGTTAAATATGGGCCTATTTGACAAATATGTGATCAGTCTAATTACTGGCCCATTTATTTTTTTTTTGTAATTCTGACTATAGTTGATTTTATGTTATGAGGTATAAACAAGTTTAATATTATTATCTATTTCTGATGAGCTGTATACTTGCCCCTCATGTAGTGAATGTATTTATTTCTAATAAATTCAAAGACCTATGGTTTAATATGTTTGATGTTAGCATTGCCACAGTGGCTTTCTTTTGGTTGGTAAATGTCTGCTATTTATTTTTTATATATTTACCATGATATTTTTGTCTCTTTATATTATATGCATGTTTACTTTTGGCATTTTTTATACCACAAAATAATCCAATCCAAATATCTCTTTTTATTATCATCTATTTTATTCACTTAGCCTCCCTGTCAATCAGTGAGGGAGAGAGTCCTGCACTAGGCCTAAGGAATAGCTAAACATGTGAAGGCTGCACACACAAGCAGAGTGAACAAGCATGGTCTGCGGAAGACAGACTTTGTAGTAACAAGAAGTTGAGGTGGCACTTAATTCTTGTGACTGGAACCCATAATAAAGAGAATTCTTTGTCTAGAGTTGGTAGAGGAAATTGCAGTTAAGCCATTCAAGATCTCCAGTTTTAGATGTCAGGGTGAAACATATTAATTTTAAGCCTTACACTAAATATATTTTATTTGTTTATATATACTATATTACTAATATATTTCAATTTATTTCAATAATTTTATTGTATGCTATAGATTACTTTAACTTTTATGTTTTTGTTTTTTTCTTTCTCCCTTTCTTTCTTCCTTCCTTCATCCTTCCCTTTTTTCTTTCTCTCTCTCTTTCTTCCTTCCTTTTTTTCCTTTCTCCTTCTTTCTTTCTTCATCATGATAAGTACACTCTTTAATCCCCATCCCCCAACCCACATATCCTCCAGTAACCATCAGTTTGTTCTCTCTAGTTAAGAGTCTGTTAATTGGTTTGTCTTTTTTTTCCCCCTTTGCTCTTTTGTTTTGTTTCTTAAATTCCAAATATGAGTGAAATCATATGGTATTTGTGTTTCTCTAACTTATTTTGCTTAGCATTATACTCTGTAGCTTCATCCATGTCATTGCAAATGAAATTATTCTTTTCTGTGTGTGTGTGTGTGTGTGTGTGTGTGTGTGTGTGTTCATATATACCACATCTTCTTTATCCATTCTGCTATCAGTGGCTCCTTGGGATGCTTCCTATGTATCCTTTTGAATTAGTGTTTTTGTATTTTTTGGGTGAACACCTAGTGGCATCATTACTGGATTGTATGGTATTGTATTTTTAACTTTTGAGGAACTTCCATATTGTTTTCCATAGTGGCTGTACCTATTGCATTCCCACAAGAGGGTTACTTTTTCTCCACATCTCTGCCAACATTTTTTTTTCCTGTGTTGCTGATTTTAGCTATTCTGACAGGTGTGAGGTGATACCTCGTTGTAGTTTTGATTTGTATTTCCCTGATGATAAGTGATATTGAGCATCTTTTCATGTGTCTGTTGGCCATCTGTATGTCTTCTTTGGAAACATTTCTATTTATGTGGTCTGCCCTATTTTTTTGGATTATTTTTGGGGGCTGTTGAGTTGTATCAGTTCTTTATATATATTTTAGATATTAACCCCTTATTAGTTATGTCATTTGTAAATATCTTCTCTCATTCAGTAGGTTGCCTTTTAGTTTTGTTTATTTTTTCCTTCCAGTGAAGAAACTTTTTTATTTTGATGTGGTCTCAATAGTTTATTTTGGCCTTAGGAGACATGTCTAGAAAAATGTTGTTATGGCCAAAGTTAGAGACACTATTGCCTGTCCTCTCTCCAAGGATTTTTATGGTTTCAGGTCTCATATTTAGGTCTTTCATCCACTTTGAGTGTATTTTTGCATATGGTCTTAGTAAGTGATCCAATTTCATTCTTTTGAATATGGCTCTCCAGTTTTCTCAACATGATTTGTTGAAAAGACTGTTTTTCCCATTGTATATTTATTCCTCTTTTGTTTAAGATTAACTAATCATATAATTATAGGCTTATTTCTCGGGTTTCTGTTCTAGTCCATTGATCTATGTGTCTATTTTTGTGCCAATACCATACTGTTTTAATTATTACTGCTTTGTAATGTAACCTGAAACCTTGAATTGAGATGCCTCCAGATTTGTTTTTCTTTTTCAAAATTGCTTTGACTATTCAAGGTCTTCTGTGATTCCATACACAATTTTAGGATTGTTCTACCCCTGTGAAAAATGCTGTTGGTATTTTGATGTAGGGACTACATTAAATGTATGGATTGCTTTGGGTTCTGTTTTTATTTTTTAATGTCTTTTGCCAAATACTTATAGATTCTATTTGTCTATATTTTAAATTCCCTGTTAGATTTTAATAAATATACTTAACTTTATAGTCTTAAATCAATCAGTTAATAAGAGCAGTTCAAGGACCTTGGAACCCATGAATTCTGATTGACTCCTTTTAAACTTTCATATTTTTTCACATCTGATATTTTAGCTCTAAATAGTTTTTATACCTCCAAGTTAGTTATTACTGCTCTTATGACAACTATACCATTATTTTATATCTTCATGCTGCTTGGATGAATCTGTTGGAATGCTGGGTAGAGGATCTTCTCCTTCACAGTTGCTTTGTGTGTGCTTATGCCAGATGACTACAGTTGACACAGTGATGTCCACCCTGATATTCCTTCAGTAATAAGATGATTATTGTCCTCAGACTGACAGTCCCACCAACAGACAGTGGTCAGCTGTCAGCCCCCTTATGACATTGCCCTGTGACTGAAGGTCATAGGCATCCAGAGACTGGTCATCTCAGAGTTCTATAGGCCCTACTTCTTGCCCTATTCAGAACAATTTTTAAGGGCCATCTAATCTTTAGAACTCCTTGAGGGGTTGGCTGAAGCTTGCCTTTCCCTGTGCTGAGTCTTGCATTCTTCCCCTAATTCCAGGTGTAGATTTCAAGAGCACTTTAATAATCCTTCTGCATATTAATTTTTATCTCAGAATCTGTTTCACATGACAGTGCTGCAGTGTAATTACCATCCAAGATGAAATTTCTATCAGTGTCTTAGCTTGTGTACTCCTAGACTATAAGGAGAGTATAAATTCAGGCACAAATATACTGGAAGTGTCAACATTTTCCTACTAATTCTTAGGGGAGACCTTGTTTTACCACCCCAAATCTGGGATTAGACAGCTGGGCTTTCTATTGTTTCCCTAAGCCTGTGGGAGGTTGATTGTTTTTCTGTCTTCTTTACCTGTTGAGGAAGTGTCAGCATATAAAGCAGCCTTAGTAGGTATAATTTCTATGTCATACAGCCCAAAGCACCAACTTGTCCCAAAAGATGAAGGCATCAGGGGGGGTCTCTTCATGTATTCACTGTTCTGGATTGCAGTTTCTTTTTAAATTTCAGTCTTGGGGATTTACTTTTCTGGGAACTCAGCTATCCTTTTAAAAGTATGTTTGCTGCAGTACTCAGCAACTTTAAATATTCTTGACTAGATACATATTAAATTATCTTGTCTACCTTATTGCTGTGAATGAATATCTTCTCATTATAAATGATATGAGCATTTGTTTATGTGTTGATTTCTTGTGAGTTTGGGTTGTACAAATCATCCTTTCAGAAGTCTATCTTTGTATGAACTGGTATACTGAGCATCTAAAACTGAAAAGCTCTCCTCCAAGTGGAGAGACTGCCTTGATAGTGCCTGAACAGCTAATATGCCCATCTTGAAGACATCTGTTTAGCTGAATACATTATCTACTTAAAGAAATAAGGTACTTAGGTTCATTTAGTTAAGGAAGTCCAAATACCCTGTACTTTTACATTCATTCATTCATTCATTCATTCACTCATTCTTCCTGTAACCCTGACCTGGCTCAAGCTCTGGAGCCAATGAGGACTCAACATATATATTTTGATGAATAAGTGTAAGAAGTGATTTTCCTCATTCTGTACTTCCAAAGAGTGAATAGAAAATAGACATTAATGAGTTTGTTGGAATAGAACTATGTTAGATGTTTTTTGTTTTTTTTTTCCCACCAGACAGAAGAGTAAGGGTACAACAGTCAGCATCAGGTTGTTATCAAATGACAGATTTGAGTATCATCAGTGGAGGAACTTCAACCCTTGCGAAAGAGAACATCACAATTAACACCTGTCTCCATCTAAGCCTTGAAGCAGCACAAAAATGGCTATTCACAACCTACTCGGGAACTCTCCAAGACATTGTTTATGAATGCCTTCCACCTCATAATGGGTGGTGCTTTTCATAGACCTTAGAATTATTTTCTTTAACTTTAAAAAGATTTAGAAATGTTTTCCTGAATTACTGTGCAGCACAATAAATGTCTTTCACCACTAGCTGAATCTTTGCAGTAAAAGATTGTTTTGCACTAAATAATTATATTGGAGTAATTGTAAATGCTTAGCCCAGAGGAGCTGGAGTCACTTTAACATAATATGTTCATATTTTGCAAATTAAAATTTTACTTTCTTTTAAGGAGTGATGTAGAGTCCTTTCATCTGTTCTACATTGAAGAATATAAACGAGGGAATGGGTACCGACTTTTTCAAGCTGGAAGAATCCTTTGAGGTCACTGAAGGGAAATTTCCACTTTATGTAAATGCTGACATTATAATAGATGGGACATATGGGCATTAGAGGAGGAATGCATGGGTCATTTGAAACCAGGGCCATTCCTCCCCACTTTTCTTTATCCTTACCTCAATTCTACCATCAACAAATACTTATCTTTTCTTTCTTCCACTAATATATACCTGACCTGTCCTGTGCTTCATGCTAAATTATTAATGGTTTATAATGCCTTGATCTTATACCACTTCCCTAAACAGAATGTTTAGGTAGCATTTGGAAGGTTTTTGTTTGTTTTGTTTTTTAACCAAAAATACATGAATCTGAAATAGAGATTTTTGGAGCACTGTGTAAGCTATTCATAGGGCCAAAACCAATGATTTAGTGTGATGTTCTTTACAATGTTTCTAAAGTGAAAAAGTCTATAATCCACGTGTGAGGTCAGTCCCAGTGTGGTCTATAGATGGATTATCCCATGACTGATAACCTTGAAAGATTTTATTTCATATCATCCACCAGCTATTTGGATCTCCCTTAATCTTTGGATGGAGGATGGGCATCACTAATGAGCACACAGTCAATTTGTATTGAACACAAACAGCCTAAGTGAGCATTTAAAAATTTCATCCTGGTAATGCCAGTAATTCTAGGAATAACTTCAATTATTTACACATTATAAAATTACCTTGAATTTCTCAGATTGATTTGCTTTTCATCATAGTATCTAGAAACCAGTCCGGGTCAAGGAATTTTTTCTTGCAGAATCTACCAGATTTTAGGAGGGAATCCATAAATGCAAAACGAAAACACAAACTATATGTTAACTTGAAATTGGCAGGGCCAAACTCTTCCTCAGGAGCTTGTGGGTCTATGCCCACCATGGCCTTGGCAAATCTCTTTTCTTTTCTCCTCTATTTCTTCTCTGGATGATAGTATAATGCAAGAACCTATACCCCTGTTCAGCCTTCAGGGACACACCACTACTCTCTTTGCCTGGTCTAGCTCCCTTCAAATGTCATCTCTATGCCTCTTTCCAATTTCTCCCTTAGTCTTTGGAATCTGGACTTCATAGACACATATAACACAATGGCCATTAGTTATTGCTCCCATGAAAATTAAGCTACACAATGACCCTTCTCTACCTGGTCCCCTTCTGGAGACCTTCTCCTCACTATTATTCTGGCACATATCCTGAGGAAATCTAATCATTTTAACATTTTCAGAATGCCCTTTTCCCTCCCACCAGATAAAATATGTAAACAATAATTACTGTGGCATATGAAGATATCTAATGGAGGATAATTTGTACAGCAAAAGGCTGGAAGGTACAAAAATCAACAGAAATCTAGTTAAATTGGGGACCATTCTAAAGTGCAACCCTCTGCACAATGAGGTAGGTGTGTCTACACTGGAATGGAAAGATGACTGTGATATTAGCAAATGAAAAAACAAGTTGTGGTATGGTAAAAAGCATGACTTTAGTAGTAGAAAGATAAAATATGATAAAGAAGAAACATGTCTTTAGGAAATGTCTGGAAGGATCTACCAGCATTTGCTAAAAATGAGTAACTCTGAGGACTGAGACCACGATTGAGGGGTAGGAGTATGGGATGAGGAAGACTTATTGGAAAACAATTAATGTGTTTTTTTTGGATAAATTGTGTTTAACATTAAAAAAGAGGATCCTTCCAACATTTCCATCTTTGAAACATCCTCCCTAACATGGAATCCTCTGGGTTCACCTCCCCTCCTGGTTTCTAGTAGGAGTTACACAGGTGTCCATATTTTTATTTTTTTCTTCAACTGCAACTATTCATCCGTTTGAGATCTAGCTTTTATTATATTGTAATTCATCCTGTTCTCACTTCTGATTCTACATGTCCACAACACAGCTGTCCCTAAAACCTTTTCCTCTTAATACCTTTCTCTATATTTTAACATTATTCTTCTAAAGCAATTTTAAATGTTTTAAATTAATATTAGTTGAATTCTATTGGTCTTATGTAAATTTGTGTTGTTACAATCCGAATTGAGACAATCAGTTGTTGATGAGAAACAGAACTTTGACATACACTAACCATTTACTTTTAGGCAAGTCACTAGAGTTCCAAGTCTCTGATTTGTTATCTGTAGAACAGGTATTCATAATTGTTACTGACCAGTGACTTCTTTGTGCCTCTCAGTGACCTGCTTTTTGAACAAGAGTATCCCTAGCAGTTATCATATCCTTTCCCACTTTACGTGAGGTGTATGTGAGGGAGAAAACTCTTTACTTTCAAAAAAAAAAAAAGGTATCTGAAGAGCTGGCTATATTTGAGGAATTATGCTCCAGGAGACTCATCCAAATCTGGAACAAATTTCGGTGATGAAATCCTAGGCTTTGAGCTGATGCTGTCATGGGATGAGACTTTGGGAGACTTTGGGAAGATGTGATTATATTCTTCATGTGAGAGCGCCATAAATCCTACAAATCCAATAGGAGATTGTGGTAGGCAGCCTCTCAGATAACTTGCTGGTTCCCTCCTCCTGGTATTTGTGTCCTTGTGTAATTCTCCCCCCAAGTATGAACTGAATCTTCTAACATACAGAATACAATAATAGTGATGAGATGTCCTTTCTGAGATTGTGTTACAAAAGACTGTGACTACCTTTCTCCCTTCCTTCCTTCCTTCCTTCCTTCCTTCTTTCCTTCTTTCCTTCCTTCTTCTCTCTCTCTCTCTCTCTCTCTGCCTCTCGTCTTCACTCTATCTCAGGAAACCAGCTGTTATATTGAGAGCTTCCCAATGAAGAGGTCCACATGGGTGGCCTTGATCAAAAGCCAAAAAGGACCTGAGTCCCTCAACCCAAACCTACAAGGAACTGAATCCTGCCAACAGCCACATGGGTGTATTTGGTAGTGGATCCTTGCTCAGGATTTAGATAAGACTAGTTCCAGCTTAATTAGAGACTGAGATGAAAAATGGCTTTAAGTCATGTCCAGATTCCTGACACACAGAAACTATGAAATGACATTTAAGCCACTAAATTTTGGGGTGATTTTTAAATGAGGCAATAGATAACTAATATACAAGTTAATTAGATAGAATTATTCTAAAGTAATCTCTACTTCTGGATCTAAAAGCAAGGAAAGTCATTTCTGGTTGATAAGAAAGTTAAAAACCAATATGACATATATATTTTTTTATTTCCTTAAAATCCTGATTGTTTTAGGCTTAACAGCAGCTGTGTTTATCTCAATATGAGATGAAATATGTGTGTAATAGTGCCTCAAGTCTAGTATTCACTGCCAGCACCCAAGCATCATGGCCAATGATTTTGGTGGCCCCTAAGTGAAAAAAAATCATTGAATGTTGAGCTTACAAATGCAATGTTATAAAATATCAAAATTGTGGTCATTATAATTCTCTCAGGTTTCTATCTTGAAATATGGGGGCTTAGCATGGATATTCCCCCATCATTTTTTTTCCAAACATCTAACAGAATAAGATCATCAAGAAGTATTGAATCGCTATATTGTACACCTGAAAGTAATATTACACTATATGTTAACTAACTGGAATTTCAATACAAAATTAAAAAAAAAAAAGATCATTGGGATGCTTTGGTGGCTCAGTCAGTTAAGTGTATGACTCTTGATTTCAGCTCAGGTCATGATCTCATGGTTTGTAAACATCTGTAAACAAGGCACTACTCTTTATAGAAGCAAAAGATGAAGTGGTCTAGGCAGCAACAAAGTAAGCATGAGAAGACACTACGCACATGCATATAACACAAGGTGGAAGACGCCAAATGCCACAGTGAGATATCAGTAAAGTGGCATCGGATTTGAAACTAGAAAGACTTTAGAGCTAATTCAGAGGATCAGTGAAAATTACATCTAGAGGATGTTACCCACAACAGCTCAGAGTCCTTGTGAGCTCTATACCCAGAAATGGATGACACTCCTGAGGCCATGTCACCTTTCTTGTTCACACTTACTACAGTGAGGTTGCTTCAGGGTGTCCTCTCACCTGTATGGTCAAAATCTTCCTTTGGGTATGAAGTTTTGGTTCCCTACTTCTTTGAAGCCTGATTATATTTCATTCTACACATATGGTGCTGTGCTCAGTCACAGCGGGGCATGTAGGCAACATTTCCTGAGCCAGCCCCAGCCGGTTTCCAAGTCTTGAATCATCTGTTTACCCTAGAAGGTTTAGAGGCAAAGGTAATACTTGTGATGTGCCGTGAAGAATAGTGGATGTGGTGAGTGGCAGTGTAAAAGGAAGTGCTCAACAACACTGGAGGAGAATATTCCAGGTTCTTAGCTTAAAGGCTATAGGTAGGTAAATATTGTACCTTTTCCTTCTTTGTGTTCAAACTAAGAAGATTCAGTGGCCAAAACATTGGTTTATACAATTATCTTTGTAATTGGAAGCTTGTATAATGGATAATGTTTGTCTCTAAGATAAATTCTAAAGGAATTTGCCTTTGTTACTGGTTTTATTCACTGTAACTTAGAGGACAGATTAGGAGTAGTTGAAGAATGTGTGTTTTCAGTAGCTTTTTATATAAAAACTACATAACTTAGGAATTTGATGTATGCTATCAGGCAAAGAGGGCTCTAACTATGCTGTATAAAGTATGAAACAGAAAGAGATGAGAAAAATGCCAGAAGTTTCCCTCTTGGCCTCTCAGTAAATTAACTCCTTTGCAATGTGGGTTGTCATGGTAACAGGAAGGGCTATGGAATTATGACATTGAAGAAGAAATTGTAATTTGGGGACCATTAAATTCATTGTGAAAGCTATTTCTTTGAGTTAGACTTGAAGAAGGGTATATTTGACTCCCAGGAAAAAAGGGATATCATGAGGTTAATAAATTCTTCCAAGACCATTCTTTTCTCTATCATCATGGAGTTTTAGGACAAAAGAACTATAGGAAGTTGCACGCATGGGACAGATTTTGGCAGCAGTGTGAATCATGGTGTCATGTTGGAAAAGAGTGGATTAGAGTAAGGATAGGGATTTAAAGATGTAATGAAGGACAATAAGATATCATGATGTTTGGAGAAGGGCTGCAAAATCAGTGGCCCCAAGCCAAACATCAGAAAAAATAATCGGACATGGTGCACTGTACAGAATGGGTGAAAGAGGGTGGAGATGAGTCATCAGAAGACTATTGCAATAGCTCAGCCTCAGGAAACAGAACATGTATTGCTGTGACTTCCTGAGTCTAAAAAAAGATCAACGATCTCAAAGAGAATTTAATGTACTAAATTGAGAAGCCAGTAGGAGACTATTCCTAAGTTATATGAACTTTCAATGAGAAAAGCATGCAATTCCTTTGCTTCAGTTTTATGGGGATTTGAAATTTAGACTGAGGTATTTCTAGCTAAGCCACAATCAATTCCCATTTTGCTAAGCTTTGAGGAGATAGGAATTAAATGAGGGGCATTAATTCTGCTGAGAAAAGTGGAAGTGGTCTGCAAGAATTTAAGGCTGCTTTTCTGAATGTTTGTTGACAAGATATAAGGGTCTTGGCTTGGGAAACTGCACAGAAACTCCTTGGAAGCCCAAAGGCAAAGAGAGAAATAAGGCATGAAACAACACTAGAGTAGTGTCTTTGGTGCTGCCATTGAGCATAATCCCAGATCCTCATCCCCATGTGGCATGCTCATCCTTTCCCCCAAACCATGTACATGCACATAGCAGTCCTTTGGTCCCAGGACCCTTTTCCCTGGTGAGCTTTCACTTTCTGTGGGCTGCTGAGGCTTCTGAATGAGGGTGTTCTATGCCATCATCATTTACCTGTAATCTCTTCTTAAGAATTTTAATTGTTGGGGCGCCTGGGTGGCGCAGTCGGTTAAGCGTCCGACTTCAGCCAGGTCACGATCTCGAGTTCCGTGAGTTCGAGCCCCGCGTCAGGCTCTGGGCTGATGGCTCGGAGCCTGGAGCCTGTTTCCGATTCTGTGTCTCCCTCTCTCTCTGCCCCTCCCCCATTCATGCTCTGTCTCTCTCTGTCCCAAAAATAAATAAAAAACGTTGAAAAAAAAAGACTTTTAATTGTTAGGGGCTCCTGGGGGGCTCAGTCCGTTAAGCATCCAACTTCAGCTCAGGTCACGATCTCGCGGTTTGTGAGTTCGAGCCCTGCGTTGGGCTGTGCTGACAGCTCAGAGCTTAGAGCCTGCTTTAGATTCTGTGTCTCTTTGCCCCTTCCCTGCTCTCACACACACACACACTCTCTCTCTCTCTCAAAAAAAAAAATTTTAAAAATAAATAAAAAGAAAAAAAGAATTTTAATTCTTGTAAGAGCAATTAACATGAGATCTACCTTCTTAAAGTTTCAAGTGTACGTTATTATTGACTGTAGACACAATGCTGTGTAGATCTATAGAATTACTCACTTTGCATAATCAAAACTTTATGCCTGATGATTAGCAGCTCCCCATTTCCCTCTCCCCTGACCCCTGCCTATCACCTTTTTACTCTGAATTATATAAACCATGATAGTTTCCTGTTACATTAACTATAAGAAAGCTCTGGTTGTGATTTGTGTTTTCTGTTCCAGCAACATGTCCAGGACCTGAGAAGGATATTTGTTGGATATTTACTTTTCTTATTCTTATTTTCCTCTTTTCCATGATTTTTCTTCTTAAAAATGTTTCCAGCTTTCATTGAAATATAACTGATATATAACATTGTATGAGTTTGAGGTGTTCAATGTGATGATTCAATACATGTATATATTACAGAATGATTACTACAATATGGTTAGTTAATCCTTCATCTCACATTATTACCAGTTGTTGGTGCTGTTGTTTATGATGAGAAAAATCCCATTTACAATAACATCAAAAACAATAAAATACTTGGGAATAAATTTAACCAAGGAAGTGAAAAATCTATACACAGAAAACTGTAAGACATTGATGAAAGAAATTTAAGACATAAATAAATGGAAAGACATCCATGTTTATGGATTGGAAGAGTTAACATTATTAAAATGTCCAAACTACTCAAAGCCATATATAGATACAATGCAATCTCTATCAAAACCCTATCAAATTTTATTTCTTAATTTAAAATTGGGAAATTTTAATATTTCTCTTAATGTAAAATTTTTGTTGAAATAAACTGGTTGTATGAAAAATGTTTACATAAAAAAACAACATCTCAATTTTATTGAGCTAAGTTATTTTTTATTTTGATGAGAATCAAAATCTTCTTTGTTCAAAATTGATATATATGAATCCTGCTTTAGCTTTTTTACTTAATGATTTATTTTCTAATTTGGAATATCATTTTTCACACATGATCATTCTGTGTAAGTTAAATAACCTAAATTTATTTATTGGCTTTGAGAAATGTCCTCCAAATATAGTGTTTCTGTAATAAAATGAATGTGCATTTTCATGAAATGCACATCTTTCACAAATGTACTATGACCTGAAGCCATACAATGGCGATTCCCAGTTACCTCTCTGCCACTTCAACAACTCTGAACCAGCACCTGTCTTCACCATCCATTGCCCAAATACATGCATCCTACAAAGGCAATCTGATCACTGGCATTTCTCCCACCCAGTCTCCTGTCCCCTGCCCTTCTGTCTAGTCACAATCTTCTTATGATATTTAATGCTAAGATAACCATAGAATTACAGTCTTATTCCAGGCCCTGAAATGTCATGTGAAGCCAGAGACCACTGATTTCCACTCTTTCAAAATAAGAAAAGCCCCATTTACTACACTGGCATTTTGTGTATGTGCACCAGAGGGTATGGAATTTAAATCATCTCTGTATTGTTCAACACCCCCTTTGTGAATAGCAAAGTAAATCCAAGGGACTAGAGGGAGTATCCAGCCCACTTCAGGGAGGAACAGCATCCTCCACCAGCCTCTCAGCCTCTTCTAGACTCAGATACTTCTTTATATGCATCTTTGGCAGAAGGCACTTCAGGATTATTCTTCAGAAATGTATGACATTGTTTTGAAAAGAGCCAGGTCTGTTTACTTTTAGTAAAATAAAAAAAAAAAAGTCAGATACAAATAATTGAGAATGTGACATAGTGAAAACACCATGGGCTTGGACATAAATGGTCCTGGAATTGGCACTGGCAGAATCTGAGCTGGGGGCCTCCATTATACCATGTAAAATAGAGCTAATAAGGTATCCTACAATTATTTTAAAAATTAAAGGAAATAGCATATATGTTAAGAATCATAAAATATTACAAAATTCTTAGATCTCATTTTTTATGATTCTTGTGTACATACTTATTATTCCAAATGGAATTATACTCTGAAGTCTGAAGAGAAGTTCTTCTAATCTCATTTCCCCAACTAATTACTTTTATAAAATAAAAAATTATATATATATGTATATATATATATGTATATATATACATATATATATATACATATATATACATCTTATCAATTAAGATTTTGAGTTAAATCAATAATTGATGTCTACAGAGGCATATTTAATTATCTATATAAAAAGTGAATATGAGCTTTAATGATAAATGTAAATATAAAGTTCATTCTGAAACATCCTATCATTCTTGCACATTTATTGTGTATTTTAATAATTTTGTGTCTAAGGAGCACCTGGGTATCTCAGTCGGTTAAGCATCCGACTTTGGCTCAGGTCATGGATCTCATGGTTTGTGGGTTTGAGCTCCATGTCGGGCTCTGGGCTGACAGTTCAGAGCCTGGAGCCTGCTTTGGATTCTGTGTCTCATTCTCTCACTGCCCCTCCCCTACTTGTGTTCTGTGTCTCTCTGACTCTCAAAAATACATGTACAAAAATTTTTTAATGATAATTTTGTGCCTGAGATGATTAATTTTCTGTGTCAAATTGGCTAGGCCATACTACCCAGATATCTGGTGAAACACCAGTCTTGGTGTTGCTGCAAAGGTATTTTTTAGATGAGATTAACATTTAAATAAGAGGACTCTGAGTAAGACAGATTACTCTCCATTATGTGGGTGGCCTCATCCACTTAGGTGAAGACCTTAAGAGAAAACAGACTAAGGTTCCCTAGAAAAGAGGAACTCTGCCTCCAGACTGGCTTTGGACTTGAGCTGCAACTCTTTCCTGAGTCTCCAGTCTACTATCCTGCCCTGAAGATTGTGGACGTGCCAACCTATATAACTGTGTAAGCCAATTTCTTAAATAAATCTCTCTGTATATACATGCACTATTGCTTTGTTTCTCTGTAGAACCCTGACTTAGACAGTTTTCTTTCTCCCCATCTCCTTCCCAAGGACAGGAGAGACTGAACATAGGGCAAGGAAAGCTCCTGGAAAGCAATAAATTCACTTGCTCTTTCTCTCTGTTCAGCTTCTCCCTCATTGTAGCATATTTTCCCCTGCTTTGCAGATTAGATACTAAAGCTACCTGGTGGGTGAAAGGTGGTCAAGATGCATTACTTGTCTCTCTCCCCTCTTTCTTCTTTTTCCATTTGCATCCAATTTTTGGTGGGGGACTGACTCATATTGGGCATGTGAATCAGAGATACCCTGTGGAAATCACCTGTGAGATGAAGGGTGAAGCTATGAGATGAAGCTCATGCACCTGTGAGATGAAGCTCATGCAGCACTGAGCGCTTGATGGGAGAGAAGTTCCAAAAGAATAGAGCAATACCAGACCCTACTCTACAGCTAGAACTGTCCCTTGAATGTGTATCACAGACCTAAGTAATGTTCAAACTTCCTTCAGATGAAACTGGACTACTACCTTAACCATACATAAAAATTAATTCAAAATGGACTAAAGACTTTGTGTAAGCCAGACTAATGCCAACTTGAACAAATTTGCCATGATGACCATTCTGTGACCTGAAGTCTTCTTTCTTTTTGTTTAACCACACCCTTAAGTACACCCTCATGGCATAACATCCTTGATCTTCCCTGGAGATATGAATATAACGCACACTCATTCTAAATATTCTTCTCCTGGGTGGTTCCTCAGAATGTACTTCAAACCTCTAGGGCTATAAAAGCAGGTTTGAAGGGAGGTGGGGTTGCAGAGATCTACTCAATTTGCAGTCTATCTGTAAGTCCCCCTAATAAAACAGTTCTTGTCAAGCTGGACTCATCAGCCTTTTTCTTCAATTGTATAGCTGTCAACCTTTGGAAGTCATTTTGAATATATGTCACTTTCATGGAACGATTGGCCAGCCAGCAAACTCCTCCAAGAGGAGCCTGGAGATTTAATAATGGGTGAGAGGAATGAAGCTTTCTTGGAAATCCTGAGATGGCCAACCACCTTGATATGGAGAGGCACAGTTTATTTGCTAGATGCAAACACCACGTGAGTATGGGGATGCCCCTAAATTACCAGCTAGGTTAGAGTGCCTACTGTTACAAAATTGCATTACCACTGGGTTAAAGAGGGCTACAGACCAGTGGTGGGTTGGCCACTTCTTTGGGCTGTTTATATGGCCACTGATACCCAGCTAGTGGCAGAAGAGAAAGTAAGGAAGTTGGAGGAAAAATTACAGCTGGAGAAAGACCCAAGACTATCAGCATCCCTTTTGGCTTCCAACTTGATGCATAAGATTTAAGCCTGGGTGCAAAAATCAATACCTTAGTGTGCCACTTTGTGTGCCATGGGGGCTGTAAAATGTGGTGGCATCACATTAGAACTGTCATTACTCAGCTGACTGAGATGTTAAAACATGGAACCCATGGAAAACATCTAGCAATATAGAGGATGACATAGAAGTCATATTTGGGGATGAGGAAGAGCCTCTATTGCTCAGGTAAAAACCACTAATGCAGCAGAAAACAAAAACTCAACAAAGGTAGCAGGGAAACACAATGGGCAACATGTACAAGAAACTGAAAATTACAGTATACTGCAGATTTTTTTAGGCATTGCAAAAGCTTTCAAACAGCTGCTGAAAGAAGGATTTGCTACTGTACATAGGAAGGGATGACATAATCCTAACAGGGAATGAAGCTGAGAAAATGAATAGTGTCACCACTTACTGCCTTGGGGCCTAGGTAATGCCCAGTGCAAGATAATCATAGTTATATGAATTGGATAATCATAGCTATGAGGGAGGCTTGGACAAATGAAGATTTCCCAGGACAAATACTTGCATGGAGATACTTGGAAGAGGCAGAAACTTTTAAGAGAATTGGGCATCAACCAACAATATATGCTCAAGTATTTGAAGAACCAGATGAAGTTATTTTCACAGCAGTGATGAAAAACAGATTGTCCCCAGGTTATGGCATGGTCCTCTCATGTCTATTTAGCCCCCTTGTAGGGCAAGATGTATGATGTAGGAAAGGCTATATTTGACCTAAGAGAGACTGAAAAAAGGGGAGAGATTGAGTATGGTTAGCAACCAAAAGAAAGATCAGAAAATCTCAACAAGGGGCTGAAAAAGGGAAATCTAAAGCAAATAAGAGTCCCATTCGAGTAACCCAAATGGAAAATATAGCATGATCTGCTGGTGGCAGGCATAAAAAGAGAAAAGATATGCTATCAGCTGAACATTGTTCTGGTGGCTTTATAAAAGGAACTTACTCCTGCTCAGCTGTTTAGGCCACTGGCTTCCACACTTCAGGAAGAAGAAACTAAGCCAGGGGTGATTTCTTACCAGGATTGGGTAACTCCTCACCTGAGAAACTAGAGGTGGGGCCAAGTTTGCCTCCATGTGAAGGCAATTGAGGGAAACCAGAGGGTGTTATGCCCAGAATTCGTGATCCCCAAAGACCACCAGGGAGCTGAGTCCGATGCAAAAGCAAAAGAGCCTTTATTCAAGCTAGCTCGAGCTCAATCCCCTACCTGCACCGATGCAGCGGTGACATACCAGAGAGAGAGAGCAAGTTTCAAAAGCACAAAGGTTTTATAGGGGTCTAGAGGCAGTTGGTGAGGTAATGGCTGTGGCCTCAGACAATTGGCTGGGGAAGGGTCAGAGTCCTGTTATGCAGGTTGCCGGGCGTGTTTTGATCAGGAAGTTTGAATGGGTGAGCGGGAGGTTACTCAAGGGGAGGAGGCATGGTCTGAGGTTTCTGTGATTTTCCCGGAAAGGGGGCATGTCGGGGACATAGTCACTCAAGGTGGAGGACACAGAACAAGATGGAGTCGGTGGTGTAGGTCCGCCCTTTCATTCCCCCCTTGTCATGTAGTTTGCAGACCCAATCATGGGACCAGCTGCATTTCTATTTTGTAATCCGGGGGCGTATGGTGACAAGAGGAACAGAGTTTGGAGGTCTACGTAAAGTTCTGGGAACCAAGAGTCCCTGGGGTGGCTCTGGGAGGTCTGATTAAGTATTGTCCCCAAGCTGGTGTCTATGATCTGCCAGGTGATGTTTTGGGGGGCATGGGGACTCCTGGCAGCATGAACAATGACAAGCAGAGTTAACAGAGTTACCAATATTAGGTGGGTTGAATGTGCTGTAGCTTGAGTTTGAGCGGGTTGTGTTGGTCCCGATTGATGGCCCATCGCGTGACGAAGTCCTTCTGGATTGAGGAGGGGTCCGCTGGCCGAACGTGGGTGTGATGGACCCAGGTCACGATGCCGTCTACTTTGAGAGTGGTGGGGGTTGTCAGCACCACGATGTAGGGTCCCTTCCAGCGCAGCTCAAGGGTCTCTCGGTGGTGCCTCTTGACGTAGACCCAGTCTCCCAGCCTGTACTGATGAGGTGTCGGGGTTGGGCCAGTCTCGTAGATGGCACAGAGGCATGGCCAAATGTCCTCATGTGCCCTCTGGAGCCCTCTCAAGGAAAGAAAAAGTTCTTGATCTTTAAACTCAGAAAGAAGTTCAGCTCGAAGGTTGGGAATAATAGGGGGTGGCCTGCCAAACATGATCTCATAGGGAGTAACACCCAAGGTGTAAGGAGTGTTCCTAACCCAGTAAAGCATGATCTGCTTTACAGTAGGAGAGTCACCCAGTCCCCGCCAGTCTCCATGGTTAATTTGGTAAGGGTCTCTTTTAGGGTTCTATTCATTCTTTCTACCTGTCCTGAGCTCTGGGGCCTATAAGCACAATGTAATTTCCAGTTTGCCCCCACTGCCTTGGCTACTGGCTGCGTTACCTGCGAGATAAAAGCTGGTCCATTGTCTGATCCTATCATGGCAGGAAAATCATACCTGGGTAAGATGTCTTCTAGTAGCTTCTTAGCCACCATCTGAACCGTTTCATGCTTGGTTTGGTATGCCTCCACCCAGCCAGAGAAGGTGTCAGCTGTAACTCCTCCTGTGTCCAGCCCACACAAAGCTGCTGCCATCAGTGAACCAAGTAGCCTCAGCATCGGGGAGGGGCCGGTCGGTCTGGTCCGTCTGGAATCCATGTACTTGCTCCAGGATTCCCGCACAGTCATGTAGTGGAGCACCTAGGTCAGGGTCCGGCAGCAGGGTTGCAGGATTGAGGGCCACACTGGGGTGGAACCGCACCTGTGGAGGATTGAGTAGGAGGCTCTGGTAATGAGTCATACGTGTGCTGCTCATCCATCTATCAGGAGGCTGTTTCAGGACCCCTTCAATGGCGTGTGGGGTTGTGATCCAGATCTCCTGACCTAGGTAGGGTCAGTTTGTCTGCATCCTTGACTAGGAGTGCTGTCGCTGCAATAATTCTGAGGCATGGTGGCCAGCTGACAGCCGCTGGGTCTAGCTTCTTGGACAGGTAAGCCACCGGGTGGTTCCAGGGGCCTAAGCCTTGAGTTAGAACCCCTTTTGCTATTCCCTTATGTTCATCTACAAAAAGGTGGAAGGGCTTCATAATGTCTGGCAGGCCCAGGGCTGGGGCACTTAGGAGGGCCTTTTTTAACTGATTAAAGGCAGTTTCTTCTTTTTCAGCCCATTTAAATGTTTTCCCCTCTTTGGTAGCTTCATATAAGGGCCTGGCGATCTCAACAAAACCCGGAACCCAGAGGCAGCAGTAGCCGGCCGATCCTAGGAATTCCCTTACTTCTCTTTGGGAGGTGGGAGTAGGGATCTTTAGGACAGTTTCTTTTCTGGCATCTGATAAATGCTGCTGTCCACCCTCCAGGATATATCCCAGGTAACTTACCCTCTCCCTGCATATCTGAGCCTTCTTCGCGGATGCCCGGTACCCTAAGGCCCCTAGGAGAGCAAGCAGGTCCTGGGTCCCTCGCTCACAGTCTTTGGCCATGTCAGCAGCAATCAGGATGTCATCTATGTACTGTAGGAGGGTGAGGCCAGGGTGCTCCCTTCTGTACTCACCCAGGTCCTCGTGTAGTGCCTCGTCAAAGATGGTGGACGAATTGTTGAATCCCTGAAGCAGCCATGTCCAGGTGAGTTGCCCACTGTAGCCCTCCTCTGGATCATGCCACTCGAAGGTGAACAAGGGTTGGCTCTGGGGTGTCAGCGGCAGACTGAAGAAGGCGTCCTTTAAATGTAGTACAGTATACCAGACCCTGGAGGGCGCCAAGGAGCTCAAGAGAGTATATGGGTTGGGAACAGTTGGGTGTATGTCCGTGACCCTCTTATTTACCTCCCGGAGGTCTTGTACTGGTCGGTAGTCATTTGTGTAAGGCTTTTTGACCGGCAGTAGGGGGGTGTTCCAGGGAGACTGGAAAGGAACTAGTACCCCTAGGTTTCGTAGTCTCCGGATGTGTGGCTGGATCCCCTTTCGGGTCTCCTGACATGGGGTATTGTTTGATCCTTATCGGACTTTTCTCCTGGCTTGAGTTCTACCAGGACTGGGGTCCTGTGAGTGGCTAGTCCTATCCCCCCGTCTCTGCCCAAACCGAGGGGAATTCTTGTAGCCATCTGTCTATATTATCCTCTCTCAGGAGCGCCTCCTGGTGCAGGCAGTATTCATCCTCCAGTTTCATGGTCAGGACCTGGATGGGGTGGCCCTTGCCATCAGTGACCCCTTGTCACCGTCCCCCCTTGTCTGAAAGTTATCTGTTCTCCAATCTTGGTCAGTAAGTCCCGTCCTAACAGCGGGTAGGGGCATTCTGGTATTACCATAAAGGAGTGGGATACCCGGCCTGTCCCCAAATCTACAGTTCTTTGGGTAGTCCATGAATGCTGACTCATACCAGTTGCCCCTTGTACCCAGGACTTCTTGCTGGCTAGTTTTCCTTGTGGGGTGCGGAGGACCTAATGTTGTGCTCCAGTGTCGACGAGGAAGTCAACAGGGGTCCCTTCCACTTTAAGTGTTACCCTGGGTTAGGGAAGAGGGTCCAAACCCTGACTCCCCTAATCACTCAGTTCATCTAGCTCTAGGACTTTTACTCGATCAGTCTTGCTTCCCTTCCCGCTGGCCTTTTTCGGACAATCTCAGACCCAATGCCCTATCTCCTTGCAGTATGCGCACTGATCTTTCTTCAGCCTCTGCTTCCCCCACCGCCCGCTTGGTGGTTCCTTTACCTTTTTTTGTGTTGTCTGCCAGCTGCCAGAGACGGCGGTCTTGTTCCTCAGGGAAGTCAGCAGTGGTAGCTAGTAGTATTCTGGCCAGGTCTCGAGTCTGCTTACTGCTGGCAGCTGCTATGGCGCGAGCCTGCTTGTCCTCAGGAGGCTTCTGGTTATTATATACCTTTTCGGCTACCACCAGTAAGTCCTGCAGACTTTTTTTCTCCTAGTCTATCTATTTTCTGCAATTTTCTCCTAATGTCTATGGCTGATTGGTTTACAAAGGCCATGATAACAGCTGCCTTGCTTTCCAGAGCCTCTGGATCCATGGGGGTATAGGTACGGAATGCCTCCATGATCCATTCTAAGAAGGCAGCCGGAGATTCATCTTTTCCCAGTTGTACATTTCCTACCTTGGCCAAATTGGTTGGCTTTCTAGCAGCCATTCGGAGACCCCCCATTAGAGTCTGGCGGTAGACCCGGAGCCTCTCCTTACCTTCTGCCGTGTTGAAATCCTGCTGGGGCCGAGTTAAGGGGAAGGAGGCATCTATCTGAGCCTGGTTGTTGTGGGATTCCCGTCTGCACCTGGAACTAGTTTTTGGGCCTCATTAGGATTCTTTCTCTTTCTTCAGTCATGAACAGGACCTGCATAAGCTGCTGGCAATCATCCCACGTGGGCTGATGAGTAAAAAGAACAGAGTCTAATAAATCAATAAGCCCTGCCAGTTTCTCGGAAAACTTAGGATTCTGAGCTTTCCAATTGTAGAGGTCACTAGTGGCGAAAGGCCAATAGTGATGGGGCTGATTTCCCTCCGCGTCTGGGTGTCCAGTGGCTCACAGGGGCAGAATAATGGAGTCAGAGGTGGAGGCAGATTGCTCCCTCTGAGCCCTTTGTCTGGTAAAGGGCGGGCTTCCCACTGGAGTGTTCCCACCTCCCACTCTCGGAACAGTGTCTGCCTCCCCTGGAGGAGGAGGATGGTGTTCTTCTGGCATCCTAGGGGTGTTATACGGGGGAGGGAAAATTAATTCTTCTTCATTCCCCCCTGTAGGACAGGGTAGAGGGGTGTTGAAGGCTGGGTAAGACTTTTCTTGTTTTCCTTCTTTTTTGCCCCCTGCAAAGCAAGAATGGGTTTTGGCTCCAGAGGGAGTGGGGCTAGGAAGGGCTTAAGCCAAGAGGTTGGGTCTTCTGCAAGGTCCTGCCAAGTGATAACGTAAGGGAGCTGATCAGGATGGCCTGTCTTGGGCCGAGAGATGATACCCCTGACTCGGTGGATAGTAGGGAGGTTGAAGGTCCCATCTGGTGGCCATCCGACATTGAAAGTTGGCCACTCGCTAGAACAAAAAACCTGCCACCGATGCTTTAGGACTTCCACACTGAGGTTGTTAGCTCTTCCCCTGACATCCTTAAAGTGATCAATCATAATACTTAGAGGAGTAGTCTGAGTCTGTCCCATAATGTCCATCCAGTAAGTCCACAGAACAAAACAGAGAAACACAGAAACAGACAAACAGAGGGTCCCTAGAAAGTCTTCCAACTCCATGGAAGCAAAACTGAAAGCTAGATGAGGGCCACACACCGACTGGTGGGAGCAACCCGCCTCGTCTCAGACCTTTGAGGGGATTCCACGACCCTCCAAAACCAATGAGGGGATTCCACGTACCTCCAAAACCGATGAGGAGATTCCACGTCCCACCAAAATGGAGGATTGGAACGTCTTCCAAAACTCCCTGCCCATGGTCCTCCAGTGCATCCACTTAGGCCGCATCGGGCACTACCAGAATTTCAGAAATGAGCTCACACGTAAAGATGGAACGAACAGACACTAACTGTGGCCAGTCAGGCTCTCCGGGTTGGGGGTCGCTCGGGGGTCTTGGGGATCCTGGGACAAGCCCCCAAATGTTATGCCCAGAATTCACAATCCCCAAAGACCACCAGGGAGCTGAGTCCTATGCAAAAGCAAAAGAGCCTTTATTCGAGCTAGCTCGAGCTCAATCCTCACCTGCACCAATTCAGCGGTGAGATACTGGAGAGAGAGAGCAAGTTCCAAAAGCACAAAGGTTTCATAGGGATCTAGGGGCAGTGGTGAGGTAATGGCTGTGGCCTCAGCCAATTGGCTGGGGAAGGGTAGGAGTCCTGTTATGCAGGTTGCCGGGTGTGTTTTGATCAGGAAGTTTGAATGGGTGAGCGGGAGGTTACTCAAGGGGAGGAGGCGTGGTCTGAGTTTTCTGCGATTTTCCCAGAAAGGGGGCATGTTGGAGACATAGTCACTCAAGGTGGAGGACACAGAACAAGATGGAGTCGGTAGTGTAGGTCTGCCCTTTCAAGGGCCCATGTAGAACCCACAATTTACTAGGCACCAAAAAACTATGGATTTAGTGGGTACCAGAGAAGAATGTATTCTAGTTCATGGTAGTCAGAATGGCACTCATGGATCTAGGCAGCCATTGATTGTTATGGAAGAAAAACCATAAGGATGAAATGCACAACAGTGCACTTGAGAATAGGCAAAAGCCAACCTGCCCCTTATGAGGTTTTTATTTCTCCAATTCCTGACAGAATATTAGGCATGGACATTCTACTGGGAAAGATGATACAAACCTATATAGAATTTTACCTTTGAATTTGGGTGGTTAAAACTTTCCTAAAGGAACTGTCCTACAATGTTAGGATTGTAACATAGTAACATTAGGACCCTATATTACTCCCTCCCTGCCACCACCAACTGACTTCTAAATGTAAAGCAATACTGATTGCCAGGAGTATTTGAGGAAATATCTGCCACTGTATAGGAATTAGCAAAGTTACAAATAATTAGGCCCCACAAAATCCCTATAATATCTCTGTATAGCCTGTGAAAAAACTGGATGGCACCTAGAGAATGACTGTTGATTACAGAGAATGAAATAAGGTTGTCCCTTACGCATGCTGCTGTACCAAACATCACACAAATCATTGAACAAATGGTATGGTGCAGGCTCTTAACATGCAGTTTTGAATTTAGGCCAATACTTTCTTAGTACTTCTTTACATCCGAAATCAGAGGACCAATTTGCTTTCACATGGAAGGGTTGACACTGGACATTCCAGGTATTGCCACAAGGTTATTTGCATAATCCTACTACCTGTCATGGTATGGTTGCTCATAATTTGTCTATACCCTCCACCATCCACAATTAAAATTTTCCTTTTTATCAATGATGTGATGCTAACCTCTGAAGACTTGTCTTTGTTATAGCCTTATTTATTTATTTATTTATTTATTTATTTATTTATTTATTTTGAAAAAGAAACAAAGTACAAGTGGGGAGGGGCAGAGAGAGAGGGAAAGAAAGAATCCTAAGAAGGCTCCATACTGTTAGCACAGAGTCTGATGCGGGGCTGGAATTCACAAACCATGAGATCATGAACTGAGCTGAAATCAAGAGTTGGATGTTTAACTGACTGAGTCCCTGTTATAGCCTTAATTAAACAGTTTCTGCTCTCATCTGAACAAATGAGGAGAGGCCATCAACCCACAGAACATACAAGGCCCAGGACCACAAGCAAAGCTTTTGGTGTATACTTAGTGAGTTAAGGCACATCTTATACTGAGCTCTGTAATTGAAAAGATCCAACGATTTTCCCATTCTTAAGACATTCAACAACAAGAATTCCTAGGTCTCTTGGAGGTATTGGAGGGCCTTTATACCACATTTACCTCAATGCCTGTGCCCCTCTACCAACTGATATAAAGGGGAGTACACTGGAGTTGAGGAGAAGAACATCAAGCTGCCATTGGCCAAGTTATTAGTTGCTCAAGCACAGGTCTTAGGAATGCGTTTACCTGGTATCCCCACAACCCTAGATGTGATTGCTATGCTGGATGGGATGAGTTGGAAATTATGGCAGAAACAGCATGGAAAGTTAACCCCTTTGGATTTTGGTCATAACTCTGGAAGAGAGCAAAGATACAATATTCTCCTATCAAATAAGTTTTGGGGGTCTATCTGGCCTTTCCACAAATGGAGCCCTTAATGACCACTCTTCCAGCAATTGTTCAGACTAGTTGTCTGTAAAAGGATGGTATATTTGCAAGACCAGCATCTGCCATAGCACAAGCCCCTATTTGGGAAAAATGGAATGCTTACTTATAGCAGTAGTCTCCACTGGTCCACTGGGGACTAAATTACATGCTATCTTGTGATCTTGGGGCCCACAGAATATGGAGCCTTTAATGTCCCCTTTCTAAAGTCTCTAATGGAAGCCTTCTCACAAGTACAGTAAGGTACATACTCTACTCCTGAAGATGCTTGGTATATGGGTGGTTCTAATGGGGGAATCCCAGTGTTAGCAATCTAACTTCAGGCTATACTATCTTGTTTGAGACAAGATAATAAAAGCATCTAATGGGCTGAGTTGAGAACTGTCTGGATGATATGCACACATGAACCTTGCCCCCACCCCCTGCACAGTTGGGCTATCTGTAAGGGTTTAACAACTTGGATGCCCAAAGGGCTCAGGGTGACTGGGAGGTTTTACAGAAACCATTATGGGGAGCAGAATTATGGAAAGACATATGGGAAAGTATATAGAACCCTAGTGCCTCCCTTACTGTTTTCTGTATCTCAGTGCATAGAACTGCCTTATACCAGTAATACTGAGGCAGACACCTTAGCAAAGATCAGGGCTCTTACCCCTGATGAGGTTCAGAATTGGCTACATGGATTTATAAGCACAGTGGATGTCACTATCCTAAGGTGATTTGGAACATAATGAAGAGAACAGACATGCCCCTTTGCTATACTGATATCCTAGCAGCCATCAGTAACTGCCCAATCTGCTTCTGTCTAAGACTCATGAAGGTTCCACATGCTGCAGGATGCATTCACTGTGTGATACAACAAGTTTTAGGCTGGAAAATTTATTTTATTGGCCCTTTACCATGAATCAAAGGGAAAAGTATGCCCTAACTTGTGTGGACACAGCCACAGGGCTCACGCAAGCCCTCCCCTGTAAAAGATCCAATTAAAGACCATTGTCAATGTGTTGGAACAATTTAGTGTCATATACAGATATACCTGAAGGATATGTAGTGATAGGGAAACATTTTACTGGACATGATGTGCAGGTCTGGGCTCATGGGTAGGACAAACATAGATGGTTTCATTTAATCTATAATCCACAGGTCAGCAGGCCAATTGGAAGGAAGAATGGCACTCTTAGGGTTCAACTCAAAACCCTCCCACAGATACCACTGTTACACAAAAGATGGACAAAAGTCTTGCCGGAAGCCATATGCTTACTAAGTTCCACTGAGAAATGCTATGGCATCACCCTATATGCAGCGTTAGGTATCAAAATCACCCTATGATTATTGCCACCCATAAAATAAGGCCTGAGGTGCTCCTTCCTCAGCTCATAGCAGGCCAGAGACAACTGTGATTCTTCACTCCTCAGCCCATCCTCTCAGGGGGAGGGGATACTTGAATGAGGGTAGAATGGCAACTTTCCCCAGGATGGGTAGGCAATTTCATGCCAGAGTGTGAAAAAAGTCCTAGACAGCTGAAGTGGTTCCTGTTGATCTTGTTGGAGTTGGGGCCAAATCGGTCCACACATAAGTATTCTTGACAGGCACCCATACCCCAAGGTACTATATAGGTGGTTACCTAATGTGGTCATTTGTACCACCTTTAATTTTACATGTATAGGCTGATTCTTTGGCTTCTTAGCAACATTTCTAGGATGTCCCTTTTGCTCATACATCCCAGGCCACCTCTGTCCTCATAACAAAGGATGAAGCTACTATCCTCATCTTAATAGAGGGAGAAGATCTACCCAGACAACTACCTGTGAAGCATTTATTTATTTTTTTTTTTTCATGATTAGCCTGCTGTTTTTCTCTTGCTCTAGTGAAGGAAACCTTTTTCTGCAGTAGGCACAGATTTATGCAAATGGTTTATAATAGATATATGGTTTGCTCCCTTTTGCAAGTAATTCTGGATTATCATGGTTGGTGTCACCCCTACAGGGAACTGATTGGATAGCTTGCCAAGGATTTATCAATGAAACCAAGCAACAAAGCTCAATAATAGCCACTGGTATAATAAATGACAACATATTCCACTGGCCTATAAAAAACACCTTGTCTAAACGAGGGCATAAGAAGTTAGCCTCTGTGAAGTGTACTAAAACCATGACATTTCAAACTGCTTTGCTACAAGTAAAGAACCAGACATGCGGAGATAAAGGTGGTTTTACTCAAATCTGGACTAATTTCATATTACTGACTCCATCTTATGCGCATTAAGTCAGCAATGCCCATTGTTCCTGGAACATTTAAATCATTCTAAAGATACATGGCAATAAAGCACCTGACACATGGTACAATTACCTGAACATCAACACACACACACAAAAAAACACTTAAAAAGTATTGATTGGCATGCATTAGGTTGGACGCAAAGACCAGGAATATATAGGTTAGCTTCTAATGGTACTAACTGGCTCTGTGATATGAATCTTTGGCCTTGGCTGTCCCCAGGGTGGCTGGGGTCTCTAGGTTTTCCTTGGGCATAAAAACAAATAGCCAGCACTATAATATTCTTCACAAACTTACCTCATTTAAAGGCATGATGAACCTGTGCCGTCTTTCATTGCTATGGCTACTTAGCAGCAATATTTTTACCATCCTTAGGCATAGAAAATGTAGTATACATCTGGAAGCATTAACTAATTATACCCAGAAGACCCTTGACAGTAGTTACCATAGTCTGACACTCATGAATATAGAGATGCTATTGATATGAAAGGCCATATTACACAATAGAATGGCCTTGGATGTACTCACCGCAGCACAAGGGGGTACTTGCACTATCATTCAAAATGAATGTTGCATTTATATACTCATAGACTTGATAATTCAGGCATTATCACAACTAAATTACAAGACATGAATAAACAGATACAAGTGTTAGATGGTTCTGCACTCACTTTAACTCTGTGATTATCAAACTGGTTTAGAACCTGGGGTACATGTTGGCAAAGGTTATTACTCGTTCTTTGCTCATCAGCATAAATATCTTTTCCTGTTGCTACCTGCACTGCTATTGGGGTTTATACCTTCGACTTACATACTTACCATAAAGAGCCCATGTCAGACAGCAACAGAGAATACCTTAGAGGAGGGATGTGCATGAGATTGTGAGAGACAGATCTGAGGGGTGAATTGTGAACCAGACGAATGCCATCTTGGACAAATCTGCCTTCATGACCATTCTGTGACCTAAAGCTTTCTTGGGTACAGGACCCCCCCATACACTGACACACATTCTTTCCTTTTGTTTAACAACATCCTTAAGTACACCCTCATGGCATATCCTTGATCTGCCCTGGAGATATGACTATGACACACCCATATGATCCCCCAACATATACTCCCAGCCTCTAGGGCTATAAAAGCAGATCCTAAGAAAGGTGGCTTATAGAGATCTATTCATCTTGCAGCTGCCAAAACATGTTTTTGTTGGTAAATCCCCTTAATCCACTCTTTCTTATCAAGCTATCCTTTTTAACCTTTTATTCAACCTTATGTTTCCTTAAGCCTATGAAAGTCATTTTACATATACCTCCCTTTCAAGGAACAGACTTGAACATAAGATCATAACACTTGTAGAAGAAAACATAGGCAGTAAGCTTCTCGACATCAATCTTGGCGATTATGTTTTGGATTTGACGCCAAACGCAAAAACAAACAAGTAGGACTTCAAAAACTGCAAGTACGACAAGTGGCAAAAATCATTTGTAAACTTGATATTTTTTATATTGAGCATAACAGGTTTTTATCATGAACTGAGAAAAGTAACATGCCAGCAAATTTTGTGGTTACACCTTCCCCTTCCCCACAACAATGCCTTCCTACTGCTTCAAGTTAAAGTAGGTAGAAATACAGGCATAAATTCATAATACACCACTGATGGCCCACTGGAAGAGGACTTGATCATAAATTACCTTGAATTTGTTTTTCAATGTTATATATGAATAAATTATAGCCATTTTTATATTTTTGGCAGTGTAAGTAAATGATTTCTCCTCCTCCTTTCTTCTTTATTATTTTTTTATGTTTTAAATGTTGTTTTATTTATTTGAGGTTCTACCTAGGACTGATTATCTAAACTCCTTTATTTATTCATTCTGTAAATAGCTATGGAGAACTTGCCATTTTGCCAGGATAATTATAGTTCCATTACAAGGCCAAAAAGGCCAAGATTTCTGCATTTGCACACCTGATATTGTAACCGAAGCTAAGTCTGCCTGTCAGATGCACAGCAAAGACTATCACTGAGACATCAAGTATGCAGCAAGGAAAGGCTTACTTCAAGAGGTAAATGAGACTGGAGGGCAAGACTTAAATCTGCGTCCCTGAAGGAGAGTCAGGGATAAAGGCAAATAAAAAGGTCTGGGTAAAAAGCAGTAGTCGTGTTTATTAGTCTGCAGCTGCACTTATTATTCCCATTAATCCTCTGCTTACTGGTTTCTATTTCCAGTGTCTTTTGATCAGTCCTCATTCTTGAGGAATTGGGATGATGACCATTCTAGTTACTTCCTACTGAAATGGGGTAAAGATTTGGGGTAGAGAAATGGAATTGTCCTGCACTCATTTAGAAACACTCCTTAGCTCCAAATTGAAACTCAACATTCTGCATTACCAAGATTTTTGTACTTCCATTCTCCCTTTGGCAACAATTCCAATTTCTGGCATTCTTGGCAGTGGATAATAGCTGATGGGTCACCACTGCTTTACCCTTGATGAATAAAACTGCTTTCATCTGTGAACATCTCAAAGTCTGGATTTTTCAATGGCAGATCCATCAAATTGTGATGATTGGAATAAGCTTGTTCAATTGTCTGTGTTTCTAAATATGGGCCATTGTGGCAATTTTTTCTGAAGTTTACCTCAAGTTGTCTAACTTCAGTATGCAGGGCTTCAGGAAAAGGAACATGTTTTGTTTTGTTTTGTTTGAAGTCAAGAGAATGGGAGAAAATTGGAAAGCTTAGTTTGGAGAGTTATAGCAAGATCTGAGGAAAACAGAAGAATTCAGTATTGAGCCCAGTTTTATAGGAAAACAACAAACAAAGACAGTTAATTAGAACTAGAATCTAAATCCATGAAGGTGTATTACTGAAACCTAATTTCTCTCTAAAATCACTCTCATTTCCACCAAAGATAGCCACCTTAATTTGTTTGCAAAATAAGTCTAGTTTTAACAAACTTGGCCGATTATTTACATTAGTGCAGCAAGAATAATGATTGGCCATAAAATGTTCTCTTTCTTTCTTTCTTTCTTTCTTTCTTTCTTTCCTTTTTTTTTGTCTTGTTTTGTTTTGCTGGAACTATTTATAAGGAATTTCAAATTGAACTTTTAACAGCTTCTCAAGACTAAGGAGCCAAGCCAAATACTTGCCATCAGACTTTGCCTGCAATACTTACAGATTTGGGTGAATTCCTTTCTTTTTGAAGTCTTCAAAATATCCAGATATTTGTGCACCTGCTAGGAAGTGACCTTCTTTACTCCTCTTGTAAGGCAGCTGGGAACCCTGAAATTGAGGTATCAAGTTGAATTTTCAAGGGGCTTATTGGTTCTGTAAAGTCAATGTTACTTCCTTAGAGCTGTCTGGCCATATCTGAGTCTATGCATGTCTTCCTCAGATATGACATTCTAGTTCAAAGCCTTGGTAATATAATGAGTATTTCCAACTGTGTCCTGTCATAAGGAGAACAAATTCTTATTGAATTTATACAAATAAATAAATTGCCATGAAATTATAAGAATACTCAGAGTTTCTAAATTCTGGAGGGATCAAGTTAGGATAAAAAGATAAATGTTTCATATTTGTTTACAAAGGAATATTTTACCAAATTTCTGTAAGTCATAGATAGCTTAAGTGAAAAAATTTCCTTAAATCTGGAAAAGCAAATGTTAGAGAAGCAGCAATGTTTCAAACAAGAATCACAGGAAAATACAATCATCTTGGTTAATCATTCAGCCCTAGTTATTAACTCTTGGTATGTTTGAACATAGTTTACCCATTAATTCTGGAAACTATTACTTTTGAGGTTACACTAACCTGAGTATCAGAGATCTGTATTTGTGTACCAGGACATCTTCAAATGTTAGGACTTTTACATAATTTCTGGAGTAGGTGTAGCATTCACCCATAAAATATAACCTAAGGAGGTTTATCATCACTTATTTGTTAACACATCCCACTTAATTTGACATATTAAATAAATAAGCCAAACAAGTAAAAAATATTTCATTGAGAAGTTGAATTTTGGTAAGTTTTTTAGAAATATCAGTTTTAAAGCACATGCCTAAATAAGATTACAGATCATTACAAAATGTCGTTATCTATCTAGCCAATGTGGCAACAAGAGAATCTAAAGGCAAATACTGTTACATGGTTGTTAGAAAAACTTAGCTCTTTTAATATTGAGAAGATTCCAACTTTCATAAGTAATCAAAGAGTTAATAAAGACAATACATAGAAATTCTGTTTTTTTCTAGGCTGATTAGATTTACAATTTAGACCAATAATGTAAGTAAGTTCTGCCATTTTCAACAGAGAGATAAAACAAATTCCAAGCTTATACTGGTATACTTCTGATATTAAAACTCATTCATTCTGGGGCACCTGGGTAGCTCAGTTGGTCATGCATGTGAATCGTGATTTCGGCTCAGGTCATGATCTCACAGTCACGAGATCAAGTCCCACGTGGGGCTTCATGCTGAGTCCCAATAATAAATAGATAAACATTTAACAAATTTAAAAAATAAATAATATTCATTCCAACAAGAAGAATTTTTTTTTTCCAGAATCTCCATTAAGAATGAAGGACTCAGCTATAAGGAGTGTTGTCAATAATAATCAATGCTCAGACAACATCATGGATTGCCTTTACTGAAGGCAGCTCCCTTGCCAAGACCATGCCCTGTTCCCAGGTAGTTCCATCCTTGTTCAACATGAGATATAAAAGTCCAGAACTTTAGGTCCAATTTAGGATGGTTCTGAAGGGTAATCCAACTTTGGAACTTCTCAGAGTATTAGCTGAGGCTTCTGTTGATATTGTGCCACGGCTCAATTTTTGCCTAATCTTGGTTTCTTACTCTCTCTTCTCCTCCCCACCCAGGTGTTGATCACTTCCCTAATAAACTTTTTTTTGCATACTAATCTCTGTAATATTAGTCCAGACCATGCACAAAATCTCTTTCATAAAACTTCTCATAAATATTCCCTTCTCATAAACTTCTACAATTTTTCATTTCACATTCATATTTCATCCTAAGTTTTCCCTCTTTAAATAACCAATCTCACTTTCCTTGTATACAAAATTGTTCCCAGAAGTCTGTTTTTTTTTTTTTAAAGAAAAGAACAAATGAACAAGCAAAATACAAGCAGACTCATAAATACAAACAAACTGGTGGTAGAAAGACAAATGACATGTGATTTTTTTCTTTTCTCACAAATTTTACATTGGAGGTAGCATGAATCCACCCGATTTTCAGTAAACACAGGTAGAAGAAAAGTTTTACTTCTAATGCTGACAACTCTAAAGATATATACATTTTAATTAAACTAACAACCTTAAATTAGTTTTTATATTGAATATTTTCTCATATAATGTGAACCTAAAAAGATTTGGGTTAGTTTCCATTTTTCTGAGTTTTAATATGTCCAATTCTTAAACTTACCTGCTATAAACCCACTTTCACAAATTAATTTTAGCAATACCATTTTGAGTTAACCAAAGTATCTCACATTACAACATACATGGATATATATATATATATATATATATATATATGTGTGTTGCAAATAAAATCTTATAACCTTTGCTTTACTAATATTTATGGAGATGACATTTAAGGCCCAATTTCCAAATATCTCCCTTTTACACAAGAAATATAATTGCAAGATGGTATTATAATTTATAAATCCATTAATTAGTCATTTTATTACAGTCTATTGAATATTATGGGCAACCAATATTATTAAAAAGATCATTGTTAATTAACATTGCCCAACTTTGCACATTCACCCCAATGTTCATAGCCGCACTATCAACAATAGCCAAAGTATGGAAAGAGCCCAAATTTCCATCGAAGGATGAATGGATAAAGATGACTTGTTATATATACAATAGAATATTACTCAGCAATCAAAAAGAATGAAATCTTGCCATTTGAAACTACGTGGTTGGAACTAGAGGGTATTATGCTAAGTGAAATTAGTCAGAGAAAGACAAATATTATGTGACTTCACTCATATGAAGACTTTAAGGTACAAAACAGATGAACATAAGGGAAGAGAAGCAAAAATAATATAAAAACAAGGAGGGGGACAAAACATAAGAGACTCATAAATATGGAGAACAAACAGGGTTACTGGAGGGGTTGTGGGAGGAGGATGGGCTAAATGGGTAAGGGGCATTAAGGAATCTAGTCCTGAAATCATTGTTGCACTATATGCTAACTTGGATGTAAATTAAAAAAATAAATTAAATAAAATGGTAAACAAACAAACAAACGAACACCACCTTGCCCAACTTTGGAGAATACAACCCAAAGGATTGCAAGAGGGAGTCAAATTGTCATTTCCCGTTTTCTAATTAGAACATGGCTGGCTTTATTCAAAGAACAAAAAGCTGCAGCAACGAACAAACCAAATGAAGCCCAATGGACATCTTTTAATATTGATTCCTTCCAAGAAGTTGGGGCTTCATTGAACCAAATGGCTTCCTAGTCACCTTTTTCTCAATGAAGCAGGAAAAGGAAGTCTAAGAGAGCCAAACTAAACCAGAGTAATAAATAAGCTCATGAATCATTACACATGAAGTACTCACCAAAAACTTCTGTCCAAACACAAACCAAACACTGTTTCCTTGACACAAGAGTTAAATTAAATCCTGAAGATCAGAGGCTTCAAGTTGGGGTGGGGCCACAGGGATGGTGTCTAGGACAAAGAGCCTACTCAGATGCTCTGACTCATCACTAGGCTCCCTTTACCAGCTGGGGGTGCTGATGAGCCACAGGCAGAGAAATCCTGGCTGGGTCCCCAAAAGTGTGAGCAAATTCAAGTTCATCTGCCTGAGGCACAGCAAAGCCCCTCATTGAAACATTGAGTAGAGTACACAGCAAAAAAACAGTTTATTCAAGAGGCAGCCAAACAAAGAGAGGGGGAGGGCAAGCCTTGAATTTGTCTCTCAAAGGTTGAAAGTCAGGTATATTTAATGGCAAATGGTAACAGTCTGGATAAAAAGTTCCAACTGCACTTATTAGTCTGTAGCTATACTTAGTAGTCCTGTTAACTTTTGGTTACCAGGTTTAATATTTTAGCTGGCTACAGTGCTAATAAGGAGTCTGAGAACAAATAAACCTGAGGTATAGCCTGTAAGAGGGTGATGAGTGCTATCAAAAAGAAAGGGAAAAAAGAAGGAAGAAAGGATGGAAAGAAGAAAAAATGAAAATAGAAAAGATATGATAAAATAGTGTGGGGGTGGGTGTGAAATGGTGGTCAAGGTGGGGGGTGGGTGTGAAATGGTGGAAAAGGTGACATCTAAGTCAAGACTTGCAATAAGTGAGGGATATGCCTTGAGGTACCTGGTAGAAGGAAAGTCAAGGAAGAGGGAGCAACAAGTACAGAGGTTATGATGCAGTTGACTTGGGATGTCCATGCAAGGAGAAAGAGGAATCAATTTGGCAGTCCCAGGTCCCTCTTCTGCCTGGGCCCCACAGGAAGCCAGAAAGCAAAATATCCCACTCATGAGATAAAGTTATCCCTTGTTTTAGGCAATTTGTTCCTCTACATTTTCTTTGTTGTTTCTGGTGAACTCCTTTAAATCAAGCATTGGACTTCCTTTTTTTTTTTTTTTTTTTTTTTTTTTTGTCTTTAATCCCTTACTCTCAACCATGTTTTCAGTGTCTGAAGTACATTTTAAGGTTATGCATCTAGTTGTGCTATGGAGAATGGATTATGTTACGATCTGGGTTTATGTTTTACATGGGTGCATGACAAATTTGGCATTACCCCAGGTGGTCATCCTGTGTCTGCTGTGATGGGGATAGCAATTTTTCACCTGGAAAATAAGGAGCAAAAGGAGCAGTCTGTGCTGGGTGTTTTCTGTTTGCTTCTCCAGATCTACACTTCACTCTTCTGAATCTGGATCTCTCCTTAAGGAGACTGAACACATGAGTGGTCAAAACTACCCTACAATCCAGCAACTGCAGTACTAGTATTTACCCAAATTACTACAAAAATAGTAGCTCAAAGGAATACATGCATCCCAATGTTTATAGCAGCATTATTTACAATAGCCTAATTATGGGAACAGCCCAAGTGTCCATTAACTGATGAATGGATAAAGGAGTGGTATATACATACAATGGAATATTATTCGCCCATAAAAAGAATGAAATCTTACCATTTGCAATGACATGAATGGAGCTAGAAAGCATTATGCTAAGTGAAATAAGTCATCCAAAGAAAGACAGATGCCATATGATTACACTCATATGTGGAATTTAATAAATAAAACAAACAAGCAAAGAATAAAAAGGAGAAAGAGGGAGAGGCAGACCAAGAAACAGACTGAATTATAGAGAATAAACTGATGGTTAGCAGAGGGGAGGTGAATGCGGATTAAGGAGTGCACTTGTGATGAGCACAGGGTGGTGTATGGAAATGTTAAATCCCTATATTGTACACCTGAAACTAATATAACTCTATATGCTAACTAACTGGAATTAAAATAAAAACTAAAAAAATCCTAACTGATACATCTAGCATCTTGGAGGCCTTATCGCTTTACACTTCTTTAGACATTTGTTTGGCAATAAAACACATATACACATGCACGTGCACATATATACCCTACACAACATACCCTAACAATGGAGACTTGGGAAGAATTACACTGACAACAGCTAAAAATTCATATGTCAAAAATTATTTTGATATGTAATTTATAATTCTTCAGCTATATTTTAGGGGCTCTAGTTTTATAAAGCAAGATGAATGTTCTGACACCGAAAATAAATTACCCTTTTTAAAAGCACTTTTTAAAGCTAACATTCATTACATGAATGCCAACTGATTTCCATTTTTAACCCTCACAATAACCCTTTGAATAGATGATATACAGTTGGTCCTTGAACAACATGGGTTTGAACTTCATGGATTCACTTATTTGTACTTTTTTTGTGTGTATAAATACTGCACAGTATTCTAAATGCATTTTCTCTTCTTCATGATTTTCTTAATAACATTTTTCTTTTATTTAGCTTACTGTATTGTAAGAATGTAGTATATGATACATATATAGAATATGGGTTACCTGTTTATGTTACCCATAAGGTGTCTGGTCAACAGTATTTAAATTTTGGGGAGTCAAAAGTTAATCACGGATTTTCCACCGTGTGAGGGTGTTAGCACCTCTAACCCTCACATTGTTCAAGGGTCAACTATATTTCCAAATTACAGAGAAGGAAACTGAAACACAGAAAATTTAGATAATTTACTCAAGGCCAAATAAGAAATGACAAATAAGAAGATATCAGTATAAGATCCACAACATTAATAATGAAAATAAATATAATTACTCAGTAAAATTTACATACTTCACTCATATAGTGGAGGGGGGCCTGTAACTGGTATATTAAATTAAGAATAGGCAAATTGTGGGGCCCCTGGGTGGCGCAGTCGGTTAAGCGTCCAACTTCAGCCAGGTCACGATCTCGCGGTCCATGAGTTCGAGCCCCGCGTCAGGCTCTGGGCTGATAGCTCAGAGCCTGGAGCCTGTTTCCGATTCTGTGTCTCCCTCTCTCTCTGCCCCTCCCCCGTTCATGCTCTGTCTCTCTCTGTCCCAAAAATAAATAAACGTTGGAAAAAAAATTAAAAAAAAAAAAAAAGAATAGGCAAATTGTGGCCTTCTGAATGAAGAGGCACAAACCACCCACATGGAGTCAGCAGGTAGCTCCTTCTCGTCCTAGCTGCCATTCTGGGGAAGTGAAAACCCTAGGGTCATTTTGACTGAAGACACAGTTTCAAGATACTCACACAAAGGAAGCAAAGTCACAGACTGATTACTTACCAATCCCAGAAACGGGATGCAATGAGCTGGGAGAAGTACACAATGAGCACTCCATCCCTGGACCCTCCAGGTCACAAACTGGCAGGAGACAGAGAGCAGGGTAGCAAGTTACAGTTACTTATAAGGTAGCTGGGGCAAAGGTCACTAACTTTTCATGGGCTCAGCTCTAAGTGGTTATTTTAAAGGGTACCCCAGGAAAAGCAAGCAAGAACTTAGGGGTGGAATCCTAAGTTCAGGCCAGGTCTTTTATCTAAATCTCCAGACTCTGGGTGTGAGCATTGTTGTCATGAAGTAAAATATGTAGCAGCAACTCAGGATATCCAGCTGTTTTCTCATCACAATTAACCCCATGGTGCCTAGACATTAGTCTTTAGGGAAAATCATGGTTATGGTCTGGACTGTGGAGACATTAAAAGACACTGGCAGGGTTTGGGCTACCCAACACATGAACCATCTGAGAAAAGCAAAAATGCCAATCAACAATAGACAATAGACAAGTGATAGTCTGAAATCCTGTTCATAGTCATCTCCTAGTTTGTTGGGTTCCAGCCAAGAAAATAAATCAAAATCATGGTACACAGTTATGGTAGGTATATGATTAAAATTTAGGTGATGTTATGGGATGCTTGCATCTGTTGGGCCATCTTTCATAAATTTATCTGAATTTGTCCATAATTATTAATACACATTCAGCATGTGGTGTCCTTTACAATGCACACACCCTTCCTTGGCCAATAAGTAATCTAAAGCTAACCTGTTATCCAAACTATCTGTGCTAAAGAATCATACAGCTGTTGTATTAAGGCTAGGCTTTGGTGGAACAATCCAATGTGTTTAGCCATGATGGCTGGCAGTTGGTGTTTGCCTTAATAATTTGTTGTTGTATGCCCAAGGCAATGGTGCCTAACCCAGTCCCTGTGAGGGATGGTAACAGATATATTCCCAAAATAATTGGTATGAATACCACACACTTTTGACATGAAATGGCAGAAAAAGAGACAGACTGGGGTCCTATTGAATGATTAGTCAGAGTAGTCTCAGGGAGGCTAAATTACATTGGTATGACATACAGGATTTCCTTGAAGCTGACAGGGATACAAATTTATTGGAGATTGAGGGAAGGAGAGATGCACACATAGAGAACCAGGTATGTGTGATGGCCCCAAAGACATTAGACCTACAGTGGATCTGTTTGATCCACTGTTTGATCAGAGAACTGAAGTAAGTTGATATTCCCTTCTTTGGATGGGCCCATGAGGCCCAGGACTATGTGGACTGTGTTCCCTGGAATGAGGTATATTTCATATTTGTCCATGTGGTGTTGGTACCTGGGAATATATACAGGATTACAAAGGGTGCATAGAGGATTACAAAGGGATTACAAAAGGCTCATGTCAGGTGCCACGTGCTATTTCTCAAGGTGTCCTGTATGGGAGAGACCAGGCACAATAGAGACTGCCTGGGCAACCAGCAAGTGTCTGGGTGCCATCTCTTAGGCAAATGGGGCCAGAATCAGTAAGTCAACTGGTAGACCACCAACTAGGGAAAAAGCTTTTGTTAAGCTCATAACATGCTTAATAATTATAGCAACCCCCAAAAATGAGTTCTGGTTTCTGCTCATTGTATAAAGTTATTAAGACTATTGGAGGGGGATAGGAGGATAGTGGATCCCTGAGTAGTGACTACAGGGAAAGCTCCTTTTAAGGGGGTATAGGGACGTGACCTTGCAGCTGGAGTCCTCGAAGGTGTAGGGGGTATTGTTGTGACAGCATCCACAGCCAGGGAGGAGTCCTCCCACCAGAAATTAAATTCATTAGTCCTCAGTAGGATGCATAATGGGTGTGGTGAGGGCAAGCAACTAAGAAAAGTGCTTAAAGGGATTCCCATAAGGGAATAAGATTGGACATATTTTGTCCTTCTAAAGGACATATTTTGTCCTTCTAAAGCTCAAAAATACAGTGGAGAACAGCCTGGCAATTACAGTACTGCCTCACACTCAAACAGTAAGCACTGTAGTAAGCAAGGGGACCCTTGAGGAATCATATAGTTAACTCTGTAAAATGCCACTCAAGGGAGTCATCAGCAAGGAATTTAGAAAAACAAATGTTCATTCAGCAACCAGTTCCCAGGGAGTGTTCACCACCATCAGCTGCCAGTCTTCCTGGGTTTCATCTCTGCTATGGTAGAAGCTTGTGGAGACAGTTTTCAGGATGAAGTTGTATCCCTCAGGGTTGTGGTTTGGGACATTGTTGTCTCTCAAATTCTGATGTCCCGTGCTGTCACTGTTGTTATATCTTGGACTGTCATGTCCTGCATCATCATGTGCTGGGGGACTGTTATCTCCAGCATTATTGCAGGTGGAGGAATCCATCCCAGGTGTGAGGGGTGGCTGTCCCAAGGAGAACTGAGAGACCAAGGTGTCAAACAGGGTCACATAGATTTAGGATTCTCTGATTAAGATTTGCTTGCACCAGTGGGAGCATCTATTATTATCAGAAATTCTCAGGAAGTTTTGGGGTACTCTGAAAGTGCATCATGCAAATAATTAGTTGGTATTCTCCTATGAGGTATAAGAGGTCTCCATCCATAAATAATAAAGGTTGGAGGTACACATGTAGCTTTGGTTTGAAGAAAATTTAGTAATATACTCCTGACAATCTAATGTTTGGCACAAGTCAGCCAATTACAGTTTAAATTAGAGCAAGGTAAAGGCCAGTGCCTGGAATTATTTCCACTTTCTGTGGGAGGTATGTTAGAAGAAATAAACCATCAACTAAAGGCACTATACATTAGAGTTCAGCTGGAATTTGCATATTAAGTTGGTTAAGTGTGTTCCAGCAGCAGCATAATGGATGTTTGTTCTTCCAATGGATCAGAATTATTTACAACCAGGAAATCATAGCTAACCACCTGTCCCTAACTGGGTCACCAGTAATATTGGAAGATGAAATGATTGAAATTTTAAATCTGTAAGGGGATTCAAAATGTTGAGAAAATGTAAATAATATTCTCCTTCAAGATTAAGGCATCAGATTCCATTACAATAACAATCATAAACAGCATGACTAGGCCAGCCTAGTTGGAGTGAACAGAGTGGTGGCCATTTGGCCTAGTGTTTAAAGTGGTAGGTGCCCGTGGAATCTAGGAAGTCCACTTAGGAATCCATTTATTGCTCTGTAACTTAAGAGGCAAGGATTGTAAAATAACCACTATAGCATTCAATAATGCCAGAGGCCTGTAGCCAGAATGGGAGATGAGAGTTCCATTGGACACACTGCAGATTTCAGTGCTATTATATATGCATGTAAAATGAGATCCTTGATCAGATACACTCAGAAAAGGAAGAAATTACCTGCTCCACAGAAATGTTTCTGGTGGGTGTAGCAAGCACTAAGCCAGTGAAAGTATGCACATATGTAATGGTGGAACAGGTAGTGCCCCCAAATGTAGGAAGCAGCCCTCTGAAATCAACCTGCCAGCAGCTAAAAGGGCAGTCCCCTTTTGAAGGGAATCATGAGGTGGCAGTTTCCAGTGTCTGGTTGGGGAGTGTAATTTGCAATTCAAAACACTGTGTTTTAAAAGCACATTTCCATAAGTGGAAAACCCCCATTGTATGCCCAAACCAGTGTGGCAGCAGCTCCCGCATTACCCAAAGAGATATGTTACCATTTGGACAGGGAATAAGGAGCATGGACATGGTGACTAAGAAATGCCAGAATGATAAGAGTTGGAGACTGACTGAAAGGAATGAGGGGGAGGCTATGACTTCATGGTAGTTGTTGGAACCAACTGAGTTTTTGGTCTAGAATGGGTGATTAAGAGCCCCAAAGAGGTGGCAATTTGCATTCTAGGAAGGACATCTGCTTTGTGGTTAAAGACAGCCTGTGATATGGTATCATTTGCATGTATTGAAACCTAGGGAATTTTAGTTGTGACTGGTGCCTGGAAAATGTTCATCCAAACTGAGACACCTCAAATAGGATGGCCTTGAATATGAAAAATGTCCTGCTGCCATTGACCAGACAAAACTGCTAGCTTGTTAGCAACAGGTTATGAGTAAGTTAAAATATATACAGAAGATTGTCATGGGCAATAGTGCTTTGCATAACTCACCCCATCACTCTTCTTAGGGGCTATCCCAGGTCATAAGAGGCTTAGACAACAGAGGCACTACCACCAATTTCTCAAGGTTCATAGTCAGGAGGCTGAGGAGTGGGGAGGCCATATCCTCTTAGAATCTGAGAAGATCTGCCATGTCAGGTTTAGCCTATTCTTGAAGATATAATTTCCAATTTAGCAAAAAGGTATTTGTGGCTGTGACAAGTGGCTGTTGGGAGGCGTCCCATTCCATGAATGTGGGTACAAAGGAAAACAGGCTCTGATCCTATGAGGAGCGCTGTTTCTAACAAACCCCAATTAGCAACCAGAATTTGACATTCAAAAGGGTGTATTAGGCAGCTGTGGAAGGAACAAAAAAAGCAAAAAGCATTTGGGCAGCCAGAAGGAATATGGTTAGTCCATTGGTGCCAGGATACATAGTCCATGGTGGTCAGTGCTCATCTAAGAATGAGGATGCAGAGGGAACTGGGAGAAAGCTTGACAAATTGACCTTTGTGACTTTTTGTTAAGTATCTCCCCAGTAAAATGTGACCACATAAGCAAATCTAAGAATGATGGGTAAGTGAGGTATGTGTTGCCTCCAAAATGTGAAGAGAAGAGACCTAAAATGTGTTGGGCTTGCCCTTATGTGGAAGGAGGCTAAATAGTTAACAATTTATGTTTAACTTTCAGCAGAATTTTCCAACCTTCAGAGGGCCAACTAATGTTCAGAAATTTAGCAATTGTGGCTGGCCCTGGAATCTTATGTTAGCAATATCCTAACTTTTATGTTGCAGATGGGTCTCTACCCATGTTATGGTCTCATGTGTCACATCCTTCAAGGGAACTTGCATTAGAATGTCATTCATATAGTGCCAGATGGTTCCAGAGGACACTGTAAGGGCATCCAGTTCTTGCCTGCAAAGATTGTGGGCAAGAGCTGGACTATTAAGATGGCCTGTGGGAGTGCCATCAAAAGTGAAAATGGACTGCAGCTGGGACTTCCCATGATCAATACTGAATAGAACATATTAGCTAGATTTATCAAGGCAGAGTAGTTCCCTGTAGTCCTTTGGATGTCTTCAATTAACTGGACAATGTAAGGAAGGGAGCCTTAATAGGGGGCATCTACACATTTAAATTTTGGTAGTTAACTGTAAGGCAACACTCATTAGTAGAGAGCTTTAATACCAGCCAAATAGGGAAATAAAAGGAGAAATGGTATGTTTAATGACTCTTCCCCTTAATATATTTTGAACTATGGGCCGTAATTCCTCAGTCCCCTATGACAAATGATATCAGGGGATATTTACCATCTTAATTGGGGGTGGCAGTCTTAAGGTCTTCCAATACGCAACTTCCACCAGGAAGACCAGGACTTTGGGTTTGTTCCAAATGGTGTGGTGGTGTGTCAAGGCACCCATACCTATATTAGGAAAGGGTAAGACCAAAAGAGTAAAACGGTTTTATTAAACATTATTCTAATAGTGACATCCAATGAGAGTTGAATACCTTCTACAATCCTGCTTATTATACCTTGTTATTTCAAAGGTGCCCCTGCTTGTGTTTAGAGGGGTTCATAGGAAGCAGTGTAATTTGGACTCCAGTGTCAATAAGAGTTGTAAAAAGTAGTTTGTGTGTGTCCCCCAATGGATAAGTAAAGAAGTATTTAGGTGATTGTCCCCTGGAGGAGGAATAAGCTCCCAGAACTGTTAAGTCCCTAGATCAAGGGCTTTGGAGGTGGTAACTCTTAGAGGCCAAGGTACAGGATCCCAGAACCTGCTGCTGGGACTGGGGCATTTCAGTAGGTGAAGGCATCCACCTATGGGAGAGGGTCAACAGTCTCTTGAAGAGCCCGTAGTACCTGAGCAAAGGTTTCTAACTTGTGCTCAGGCTACCCTGAGATTAAGACATTAGGGAACCCCAATCTCTGGAGCTCCCAATACAGAGAGACCCTTTGATCACTTTGTAAGGGAGGGAGCTGGGTCAATATGCCACACTTTGGGTGACCAACAATGGTCATAGAAGCCCCTATATTCTCTAGGGTCCTTCTGTTGGGTTACTGGCTGAGGGTACACAGGGGCTCTTTTGCCTTTACTGACAAACAAAATTTGGGGCTTCAGAAAAATTCTCTTTGTTGTGTCTACCTACAGCCTCAATGCTGTAGTATACTGACACCTACTGTACTGTATCTGACACTTCTGTAAATTATAATACCATAACCTTATAATTAGGAAGAATTCCCTTCTTCCCATCCCTTTAGAGAAATTTTCTAGAAAAATTTGCATTTCTCCAATGGTATAGCTACATGTCTCTGTTTTTCATTGATGCTGGTCATTGGATGTGTTGGTACAATGGGTGGTGACAAGAAATACCTGACAGGGAGGTTGCTTCTTCCCTGACTCAGATGCTGCTGCCTCCCATTTTAGGTGTCCCAATCAGCCTCCAAGGGGTCAGGGGACAATTTGTGACAGTAGCAAAGAATGCAGCAACATGGGAGACACTTGCTTCAACAGTGTTTACCCTCCCAGGGTGCCATGATGCCCCTGGTAGAGTTGTTTCTGGCTTGGTCAGGACTGGCTTTCCAAGCTCAACATTCTGATCCTGGCCACAAACACAGTGGGCCCAGCAGCCAGCTTCCTCTTCCAGCACTTATCTCCTTGGCTCAGGACATGATAGCCACACCCCTGGTCCCTGCTTGAGGGGAAAGAGGCAGAATCCTACCATCCCAGTTAGCTCATCTTGACTCAAGGCCAGGACTTTTGCATATATTTGTATCTGATTGCTTCTAGATCTGACACCCCATGGGGTTTCATTTACAGGTTAATGGAAAATGTACCCAGACTGGGGCCTGCTGGTTGGTGTCTGCAGAGAAGTCTGAACTTTTATAGCACCAGCACCAATAATTTAGGGTGGGGATTGGTGGGAACACCAGCAGCAGCAATAAACAGAGCAATGTTGCAGATCACTAGCAAGCAGTGGTTCTTTCCCAGAGAGACTGAGTCTGGGAGAGGTAGTGAGCCAATCACAACAAAAAGGTTTTGTGTGTGGGGTGCAGATGATGCCCATAATCCCATCCTCATAGCCAATTTCGTTGGGGGGGTACTGTAGGTGGTATAATAAATAAGAATATTCAAAGTATGACCTGCTGAATGAGGGGGTACAAGCCACCCACACAGGGTCAGCCGTAGCTCCTTCAGCATCCAAGCTGCCACTTTGGGGAAGTGAAAACCCTGAAGTCATTTTGATTGAAGACACAGTTTCAAAATGTTTATAAAAGTGAAGTAAAGTCAAAGATTTATTATTTACAAATCACAGAAACGGGGGTCGGGGGCACAATGAGCTAAGGAAAAGGCAGCCCTCTATCCCAAGTCACAAGCAAAGAGGAGATAAAAAGCATGGTAGCAGGCATCTATGACTTATATGATGGTTGGGGAAGAGGTCACTAACTTTTTTGTGGGACTCCAGTATAAGTGGTTATTTTAATTTATTTTATTTTTAATTTTTTAGAGTTTATTTATTTATTTTGAGAGAGAGAGAGAGAGACAGAGAGAGAGAGAGAGAGAGAGAGAGAGAGAGAGAGAGAGGGCAAATGGGATAAGGGCAGAGATAGAGGGAGAGAGAGAGAATCCCAAGCAGGCTCCACACTGTCAGCACAGAGCCTGTTGCAGGGTTTGAACTCACAAACCGTGAGATCATAACCTGAGATGAAATCAAGAGTTGGACTCTTAACCAACTGAGCCACCCAGGTACTGCTCTAAGTGGTTATTTTAAAAGGTGCCTGGGGAAAAGCAAAGTGGGAACTTGTGATGGGAAGGCTAAACTCAGGTCTTTATCTAAATGTCCAGTCTCCAGGTGTGAACAGGTTGTCATGCTATGAAATGCAAAGGCAACAACTCAAAACAGCTGTTTTCTCATCAGAACTTATTAATCATCAACTGTTGCCAAAGTTGATTTTGTTTTTCTTCAAGACATAAAAAATGACCCACCTTGTTCTGGTTTATCCATATCATTATTTAGCATACTAAAATACATATATTTATTTACATATACATAGTTTGGTTTTCTAATGTAAGGGGATTTTTTTCTATTCTATAATATGCTACGCAATGCTATGCTAAGCTATACTACTTTATTGTAATCCCAATACATCCTAGGATTTAATTCCAGGAAGGGTGAAACAAGCAATTGACAAGATATATAGAATTCTGTATGGACAAAATTGGCTACCGAACCCCTCAAAAGGCAGAAGACATATTTATGTTTATTAATGAATTCCTGATGTGATTTCCAATCTAGAAGGGCTGGATGCTTTAGATAAGCTTTATTTAAATTTTCTGTTTCAAGAAAGGTCATGTTCCTACTTGATGTCACAACCACTAATATGGATATTTATCTTGCTTGTTGCTCATTCCAGATTGTCTTTACAATCTCCGCAAAGATTTACATAATAATAGGCCATGGGACTGATATGACTTCCCCATTTGGTTTCAGGAAAGACAGTAAATGTATTATCTCTCATGGTTATTCCACAGCTAACAAGGCGTTCCTCAAAGAATGACAGTTCACCCGAGAAGAGATATATCCCACAGGTCTTTATGATTCACATCTGCAATAACTAGGATTCAAAATAGCAGATGTCAACACTTTACAAGATCAGTGTATGACAAAGGCTTTGCTGCTCAGAAATTCCATTTCAACATGGTCATATTTCTTTAATAGTAAGCAAATCAGAGCCAGACTGGTACAACTTCCACTAAAAGCTAATTCTCAATAAAACTCAGAATTCATGGCACTTTATTCTAGGAAATACCTAGCTAACGCCTACTGGGTTGGGCTCAAGGAGTGTAAATAAGAAAAGACTACAGAATTGCTAGAAAGATGAACATAGAGACAGAAAAAAAATGACATTGAAAAGTGTCACCAGTGCTTTTAGCAAGGTCACTACACAGTGCCATTAGCTTACCTGTGACAGTGGTCTTGCCAGAAAGATCAACCATGTGATTAAAAGACTGAGGCTTTGAAGCAGGTACTATCAGCCTGACCTTCGGGAAAGTCTACCTGAGAGAGCTGGAGTTTGAGCTCAATAATGTGGTCAAAAATTCAGTCATATAATCAAACCCCAATAAAGACTCACAATACTGACGCTCAGGCAAGCTTTCCTGGTTGGCAGTACATATAGATGTGTCAGGAAGAGCAGATCCAGGGGCACCTGGGTGGCTCAATCAGTTTGTTGGGCTCTGTGCTGACGGCCCGGAGCCTGGGGCCTGCTTTGGATTCCGTGTCTCCCTCTCTCTCTGCCCCTCCCTTGCTCATGCTCTGTCTCTGTCTGTCTCAAAAATAAATAAAGCATTAAAAAAAAAAAAAGAAAGAAATTGCATGTCTAGAGAAACTAGAAGATTTGCATTTGGAGTCCTCCCAGCCCTCACCCTATGGATCTTTTCGTTTGGCTCGTCCTGATTTATAGCCAGTATTAGATATTTGAAATCATGTATAATACTTTCTTGAATGTGAGTCATTTTAGAAAATTATCTTACCTGAGAAATAGGAAGCCCAGGTTTTATACCAGTTGGTCTCAACTTTGAGCTTGCAGCTGGATCTGAAGTGAGAACAGTCTTGTGGGGAACCATACCCTTCACCTGTGTGGTTTGACCTAACTAAGTGTAGTTAATATCACAATTGCATTGCACAGGACAAATAACCTCCAAAATCTGGAGATACAAGTGTACCAGACATTGGCAACTGAGTTATGCTTCCTGGAGTACAGAGAATCACAAAAGGATCCCCTCATGACCCTGGTAGGGAGAGAATAACCATTATTAACTCAAGCTATGTTAATATATGGTACATGTGGAAATATTTACAGATATTATACATATTAACCATGCAAGTACATGGCTTAGCATATACATACATAGTATTCCTTATATGTCAGTGCAGATGCCCTACAACAAGGATACCCCATACTACAAACTGCATATTTGTGTCTCTCCCAAATTCATATACTGAAATCCTAATGTCTAATGTAATAGAATTAGATGAGGTCCTTGGGAGGTGAGTAGGTCATGAAGGTAGTGTCTACATGAATGGAATTATCATTCTTATAAGAGGGACCTTCAGAGCTCTCTAGCTTCTTCTACCATGTGTAGACACAGCATAAAGTCAGCAGTCTGCAACCTGGAAGGGGGCCTTCACCAAACCAAATCTGCTGGCACCCTGACCTTGGACTTCTACCCTCCAGAGCCAAAACAAATACATTTCTATTGTTTATGAGTCACTCAGTCTGTGGTATTTTATTATAGTAGCCTGAGTAGATTCAGACACTTCACTAGCAACAAGCATACCTATCACACAGATCTTGAGTTCTAATATGATTCTACAATAAAAGGAACCAGGGCCTTTGAAGAAGTGGCTGATTCTAGTGTTGGGACAATATATACACAAGATGATCCTACAACATGTTGTAATAGAAGAAGGTAAGAAAGTACAAAAAACTCACATGCCCCAAAAAACCATAATGATGGCTGTATGTCAAAGTCACATAAAAGCAAGCCAAAAGAGCTCTCACTGGTCAAAGCTGGAAGAATTTTCACAACAAAATAATTGTATAGTATTGGATTATAACCCAAAGTGTAAAATAAATATCTTTCAGTTCATACTGATATAAGTGATTTTTAAATAAATAAATTAGGGATAAGAGACAAATTTCTTCTATAGAAGAATTCCAAAAATCCATGTAGTTTCTCTCAAGAAGGTGTCGCATAACTCTCCATTCCTTATGTGTGGGCTGTACCTAGTGACTTCTTTCCAAAGACTCAGTAGAGAAAGGTGGCAAAAAGTAACTTTATTTGGAAAAATTTGACAAATATATTTTAGCCAGGTAGTCAACAACAGTGATAAGTCATGTTGATGGTTTGTACCCTTGGTATGATAGGATGAAAAGACACACTGTACCTTTCTATTTTTCCTTCTCCAAACACACAGCTGTAATCTAATCGTTGAGAACAGCATCAGATAAATCCAAATAGAGGCACATTCTACAAATTTCCTGACCAATACTCCTTAACACTCTCAAGATCATCAAAAACAAGTCAGAGAAACTGTCATAGCCAAGAGAAACCTAAGGAGATATGTCAGCTAAATTATGTGGGGATGTGGCAAGAAAATATTCTATTTTGGATAGGATCTTGGAACAGAAAAAAAATAGACATTAGATAAAAACTGGGGAAATCTAAATAAACTATGGTCTTTAGTTAGTACTAATTTCTCCATATTGGATCATCAGTTGTAACAAGTGCATCATACCAATGAGAACTCTTCTCTATCTCCACAATTTTTATGCAAATGTAATACTGTTATATATACTAAGTATAATAAAAATTAAAGATGAAAATAAACATTTATTACTCATTCTACCTAGAGATGGCTGTCTCAGACCATAGCAATCTTCATTCCTTGCCAAACAATTTCTTTTGCCTCTGTCTTCATAGCCCTTTTTTCTCTCCAAAGTCATAGAGTTTTGTTTGTTTTTTGTTTGTTTATTTGTTTTTGCCAACAGATTGCTAATGGTTTCATGTTTTGCTATACTTGTTTTAGTTATGTTTGTCATATATACTAACTGTATTTTGAACTCTCCGATGACAGGAGTTTATTTCACCTTCACTGAATTGCCCTTAATGTAATGTCTCAAGCTTCTATAAAGGTCACTATAAAGCAAACATACCCATACAAAATTCATCTTCTTTTTTTTTGTGCTTAAAACATTGTAGGGGAAGGAACACTTCAGGAATAGTGGAGTGAAGACTTCTGAAAACCTATTTTTCTAAAAATGCAGCAAGAATACTGACCAAGTATTGTCAAAATCAATCAACCCAGGCCTTAGAACAATCGGAGGAGTGTTTATTGAAAAGCATAGATGAATCTCATCTCAAGAACAGTGAGCACTGTTGTACTTAATTTGCCCTATTTCCATCCACTCTCTCCAGCTCTGTAGTACCCTCAGAAACAGATTCACAACTACAGTGATTCTGAAAACCAAAACACTAAAGACTGCTACAGGGAACACACCAGTATAGTCCCCCCAAAAACATCTTCTCCAGAGAATTGTTATTATTTGACCTATGTGCTGCTTCCACTACACACCCAATTGCACAGTTTGTCCTTATTTGAATTGACTCAAAGCTAACTCACAGCTAGTCTTTTCCCTAGGGCATTTGATGAAAGCAATCAGAGGCAATTAAATTCAGCTGTCTGAGGCACTGTTACCAGTTTGGGGGCAAATAAGAGACTGGCCAAAACCTATAAATGAATGCTGTAAAATGAGAATGTTCATACTCTTCTTTGAAAACCTGTAGCAAATTTCTGTCATCTAGAAGCCCACGTGCATGTATAAGGCTGTGCACATATCAAGGAAAATTTGGCCAAAATCTCTTATCTGTGGATGAACTGAATGCTCTGAAAAGCAGTATGTGAAAGCTAAGCCAAAGATGTAAACTACCCATTGTAGGAATTGAAGGAGCATTGAAGGAATACATAAAGCCCACTGATAAAGAATGGAAGACTTATAATCATAGGCATTTAAGGAAATCTCTGCATAATCATTAGCCAACTATTAAGTAAACTGAGCAAGTTTCAATGGTCACAAGACAAAAAATTACATAATTAGTTGAAGAGAGTCACTAAACCATCAAACAATGTTAACAACAACCAAAACAAATACCAATAACAACAAACACTGGAAGGATTAAATCTCTACTATTGTCAAATGATAGTAAAGTTGTCCAACTTTCAAAGAACACTTATGAAACATTCTAAGAAATAGGAAAGCATGGCCTATACACAAGAATAAATAGCAGTTAATAGAAACTGTCTCTAAGAAAGGCAGACTTTATACTTACTAGACAAAGATGTTAAATCAGACATATTCAAAGATTGATTGATATGCTCAAAATCCTAAAGATAAACAAACCTAAAGAACTAAAGGAAAGTATGAGAATGATATTATCAAATAGAGAATATTAATACAGAGATTGAAATAAAAAAGTCAAATAGAAATTCTGAAGTTGTAAAGTACAATAACTGAAATGAAACATCTAAGAGAGAAATTCAACATATTTAATATGGCAAAAGAAAGAATTCATGAACTTGAACATAGGTTAGATAAGCGAAACAAATGGGCTTATTTACACAATGAAATATTATTCAGCTCTAGAAGATTAAATACTGACACATGCTACAACATGGATGAACCTTGAAATAATATGTTAACTGTAAAGAGCCATACACATAAGCCACATATTCTATGATTCCATTTTTATAAAATGTTAAGAACAGATAAATCCATAGAGATAGAAAATAGATTAGTTATTTCCAAGGACTGGTAGAGGGAATGAAGGAGAATAGAATGCTAATAGGGATAGGGTTTATTTTTGCAATGCTAAAAATATAGTGAAATTATATAATGGTAATATTTGGACAACTCTGTAGATATATTAAAAATCACAGAATTGTACATTCTAAACAGGGATTTAATGGTATTTTAGTGCATCAATAAAGCTGTCATTTATTTTCAAATATCAAAGCACATTGCCCACCAATCACCTGGAAAAGCCTACATGAGCAATTTCTTTTAGTATATAGAGGTAAGAGAATTTTTACTTTCCTAAAGTTTCTGATAATCACTACTGAACATGTTCCACTTACTTCTTTTTTAGAAACCTCAGAATCAAAATTGAAATTCATATATAGAAATAAGGGTGGTCTTATGATCTTTTTTTATGCACCCTTTATTTTTCTTACTTAGGCCTTTTCATCTCAATTCCTTCTGATCTTGATATTTTGGTTGTTTGAGAGAGAAAGGGAGAGCATGCGCGTGCACACACACACACACACACACACACACACACACACACCATGCACATAACCAGAGAAGGGGCAGAGGGAGAGAGAGAGGAATCTTAGCAGGCTCCACAGCCAGTGTGGAGACTGATACAGGACTCAATCTCACAACTGTGAGATCATGACCTGAGCTGAAATCAAGAGTTGGATGCTTAGCTGGCTGAGCCACCTAGGTGCACTCCCCCACACACTATATTCTATGACAATTATAATTTCAATAGGTTTCCCAATATGTTTCTATTGTAAATATCTTCAAATAAAGGATAAAAATAACTTGCAGAATTATTTGTCAATAATTTATATTTGAATATGAATATCAAATAATATAACAATTATTTGAAAATTAACATGGAGCTTTGAATACCTTGATGACATGTTGATTGATTTTAACATAATTGAAGTAAGTATACAAATACAATATTTACTGTATATTTACTGCTCATCTTGTTCAACACAACATCTGATACTTGAGTTCTGTTTGTAGAATTATTCTCAAATGGCCATACAGCCTCTGTAATATTTTTGTTTGTTGTGTCTTATTATTCTATTTTATTTTTTTTAATTTTTAAATTTATTTATCGTCAAGTTAGCTCACATACAATGTAGTCTTGGCTTCAAGAATGCTGATTTGTAGGGGCACATGTACCCCAATGTATATAGCAGCACTATCAACAATAGCTAAATTATGGAAAGAGCCCAAATGTCCATCAAGTGATGAATGGATAAATAAGATATATATATCTACACACACACATACACACACACACACACACACACACACACACAATAGAATAATACTTGGCAATGAAAAAAGAATGAAATCTTACCATTTGAAATAATGTGGATGGAACTTGAGGGTATTGTGCTAAGTGAAATAAGTCAGTCAGAGAAAGACAGATATTATATGATTTCACTCATATGTGGAATTTGAGAAACTTAACAGAAGACCATAAGGGAAAGGAAGGAAAAATAAGGTTAAAAACAGAGAGGGAGGCAAACCATAAGAGACTTTGTAATTTTATTTATTTACAATTTTTATTTTAAAATCATAGAGAGTTAGAGAATGGTCTAATGATAGTTCATAAACTTCGGCTTTTATATCATGGTTACTAATTTTCTAAGCATTCTCTACTATGAGAAATAACATGCATCAGACTCCAAAAACTGTCCCCTATCCCATACCAAGGGTCCAAGGACTTCATTTATCAAATATCTCTCAGACTTCCTTTCCTATCTCTTTCTCTTCAACTACACTATCATTTTAATGTTATAGTACTTTAGATCAGTTTATTACTTATCTGTCTTTGTATAAATGTAGATAGAAGATAGATGGTAAATATAGGATTAGATTAGAGAGATAGATGACAGACCTTTATTATTTGGGATAAATTTTAATCTGTCCTTTGCAGCTCATTTTACAGCATCCTTCAGACTTCAACCCATACCCCATTACCACTACACTCAGTGTCTTAGTTTAAATGTCAGGACCTCATCATTTATAACCACTTTTCATTGTGGAAAGTAATGTACCATTTTATATAAATTGTTTTTGGGACCTAATAACTTTACTTCTTATTCTTTAATTTTTTTTTAAAGTAAGCTCCATACCCAGTGTGGAGCCTAATGTGGGATTTGAACTCACAACCCTGATATCAAGACCTGAGCTGAGATCAAGAGTCAGTGCTTAACTAGCTGAGACACCCAAGAATCCCATCTTATTCTTTAGATATACTTTTCATATGACAAGTCTAATCCTAGGTTCAAGATTTTTCCCTTCCAATTCTCAGCAGAGTCTTTTCAAAGTATTAGTTATTGTTTAAAAGTTACAATTTCACCCACACCTATGATGTTTTCATTTCAGGTCTAGGGGAAAAAAAAGAAAAAAAGTTTTGGCTTTTCTTCTGTTCATGAAGCATTTACATCTTAAATACACACTAATAATAAAATGACTTAAATTCAATAAAATTAAAATTAAATTTAAATGAGGTAGACATTTCAAATTGAAAACAAAACTTCAGGGGTGCCTGGGTGCTCAGTCAGTTAAGTGTCTGACTCTTGATTTTGGCTTCAGTCATGATCTCATGGTTGGTGAGTTCAAGCACTGTGTCAGGCTCTGCACTGACAGTGCCGTGAAATTCTCTCTCTCCCTCTCTCTGAGTCTCTCCCCTGTTTGCTCTCTTTCTCTCAAAATAAATAAATAAACATTAAAAAACAAAAGAACAGAGAACTCCTTTTACTTGAGCATCACAAAAATTAAAGTACTTATTCATAAATCTAATGACATATGTAAAAGATCTATATAAGGAAAACTACAGAATTCTGGTGAAGGAAATCAAAGAATAAATAAATGGAGATATATTCCATGCTCATAAATAGAAATATTAAATACTGTCCAGATGTCAGTTCTTCCTAACTTGATATATAGTTTCAATGCAATAGCAATCAAACTCCCATCAAGTTATGTTATGGACATTGATAACCTAATTCTAAAATTTATATGGAGAATAAAAAGATCCAGAATAGCCAACACAATATTGAAAGGAGAAGAAAAAAGTCAGAACACTGACACTACACAACTTCATGCCTTATTATAGTATATATCATGCTATAATATATATCAAGACAGTATGGTATTGATGAAAGAAATAGACAAATCAATGGAACAGAGGAGAAAGCTGGAAAAATATACCCCCATAAATATATCAATGGATCTTTTACAAAGGGGAAACGTGATACAATGGAGCAAATATAGTATCTTAAATAGTACTGGAACAACTGGACATCCATATGCAAAACCAACCAACCAACCAACCAACAAAAAAACCCAGAATCTAGGTTCAAACCTTACACCCCACACAAAAATTAAAACAACATAGAACATAGGCCTAAATGTAAAATGCAGAACTATAGAACTCCTAAAGACAATGTAAAAGAAAACCTAGACAACTTTGGGTATGGTGATGCCTTTTTATATAAAATACCAAAGACATTATCCACGAAAAATAACTAATAAGTTGGATGTCATTAAAATTAAAGACTTCTCCCTTGCCAAAGAGAATGAGAAGACAAGCCACAGACTGGGTGAAAATATTTGAAGATACATACAAAGAACTGTTATCCAAAATATACAAAGAACTCTTAAAAATTAGCAATAAGAATACAAAAAACCCAATTAAAAAATGTTCCAAAGGCTTTAATAGACACTTCACCAAAGAAATATTCAGATGCCAAATAAACACATGAAAAGGTGCTCTACATTATATGCCATAGGGGAGATGCAAACTGAAACAATGGGATATCACTATACACCTATTAAATGGCCAAAATCCAGAACACTGGCACTACCAAATGTTGACAAGGATATGAAGCAACAGTGACTCCACAAAACAGTACAGGCACTTTGTTAGACAGGTTAACAGTTTCTTACAAAACTAATTACACTCTTATAGAATCCACAATCACACACCTTAATATTTACCCAAAGGTGTTGAAAACTTATGTTCACACAAAACCCTGCACACTAATGTTTATAAACTTTATTTAAAATTTCAAAAACGTGGAAGCAACTAAGATATACTTTAGTAGGAGATTGGATAAATAATCTGTGACATCTCCAGACAATGAAATATCATTCAGTGCTTAAAAAAAAAAAAAAAAAACAAAGAAAAGGAAAAGTGAGCCCCTAATCCATGAAAATACCTTAAATGCATATTACTAAGTGAAATAAACCAATCTGAAAATGCTATATAGTATATGATTCTAACTATCTTGCATTCTGAAAAAAGTAAAATGTGAAGACATTAAAAAAAAATCATCAGTTTCCAGGAGAATATAGGGAGATTAATAGGCATAGCACAGAGCACTTTGTTTTTAATTCATTTATTTAAATTCAAGTTAGTTAACATACTCTGTAGTGTTGGTTTCAGGAATAGAACACAATGGTTCATCACTTACATATAACACCCAATGCTCATACCAACAAGTGCTCTCCTTTATTGCCTATCATCCATTTAGCCCATCCTGCTACCCACCTCCTCTCCAGCAACCCTCAGTTTGCTCTCAATATTTAAGAGTCTCTTAGGGGTGCCTGGGTGGCTCAGTCAGTTGAGTGTCCAACTTCAACTCAGGTCATGGTCCTGTGGTTTGTGGGATGAGGCCCCATATCAGACCCTGCGCTGACAGCTCAGAACCTTGGAGCCTGCTTCATATTCTGTGTCTCTCTCTGTCCCTACCCTTCTTGTGCTCTCTCTCTTTCTCAAAAATAAATAAACATTTAGAAAGAGTCCCTTATGGTTTGCCTCCCTCTCTGTTTTTATCTTATTTTTCCTTCCCTTCCCCTATGTTCATCTGTTGTGTTTCTTAAATTCCACATATTAGTGAAATCATATGATATTTGTCTTTCTCTGAGTTATTTTGCTTAGCATAATACCCTCTAATTGCATTCACATTGTTGCAAATGCCAAGATTTCATTATTTTTGAGTGCTGAGTAATATTCTATTATATATATATATATTCTTCTTGAATATATATATATTTATTCTTCTTGAATGTGTATATATATTTATTCTTCTTGAATATATATATTTATTCTTCTTGAATGTGTATATATATTTATTCTTTTTGAATATATATATTTATTCTTCTTGAATGTGTATATATATATATATATACACATATATGTATATATGTATATATGTATGTGTGTGTGTGTGTGTGTATATATATATATATATATATATATATATATATATATACCACTTCTTTATCTATTCATCAACGAGGGACATTTGGGGTCTTTCCATAATTTGGCTATTGTTAATAACACTGCTATAAACATTGGGGTGCAAGTACCTCTTCAACTCAGCATTTTTGTATCCTTTAGATAAATACCTCGTGGTGAAATTGCTGGGTCATAGGGTAGTTCTATTTTTAAGTTTTTGAAGAACCTCCATACTCTTTCCCAGAGTGGCTGCACCAGTGTGCATTCCCATCAACAGTGCGTAAGTGTTCCCCATTCTCTGTAGCCTCAAATTTACTAATTATATCTTCTATCATCTTCATGCAGTTATTGAAGCCATCCAGCAAGCTTTTTTTTCTTTTATTGTATTTTTCTGTTCCATAATGTCCATTCATTGTTTTTTTCATAATCACTATTCTTTTGCTGGTATTTTTGTTTTCATTTGTTTCAAGATAATGTTTATTGCTTGTTTGCTCACTTTCTTTCTCTCCCCTCCTTTTCTTTCTTTCTTTCTTTTCTTTCTTTCTTTCTTTCTTTCTTTCTTTCTTTCTTTCTTTCTTTCTTTCTTTCAAGTTTATTTATTGAGAGAGAGAGAGAGAGAGCACAAGCAGGGGAGGATCAGAGGGAGAGGAAGAGAGAGGATTCCAAGAAGGCACAGCACTGTCAGCCCAGAGCCTGACATGGGGCTCAAACCCACCAACCGTGCGATCATGACCTGAGCCAAAATCAAGAGTTGAGTGCTCAACCAACCGAGTCACTCAACTGCCCCAAATGATTATTAATTTTTAAGAGAGAGAGAGAGAGACAGAGAGCGAGGGTACAAGTTGGGGAGGGGCAGAGAAAGGAGGCCAGAGGATCCAAAGTGGTCTCTGTGCTGACAGCAGAGAGCGCAGTGCAGGGCTTGACCTCATGAACTGTGAGATCATGACCTGAGCCAAAGTCCAATGCTTAACTGACTCAGCCACATAGGTGCCCTTCCCTTCCTTTTTACTTATTTTGAGGTTGGGGAGAGAGAGAGAGAGAGAGAGAGAGAGAGAGAGAGAGAGAGAGAGAGAGAGAGAGATTCCTAAGCAGACTCTGCACTATCAGTGTGGAGCCCCATGTGGGACTCTATCCCACAAACTAAACCATGAGATCATGATGTGAGCTGAAACCAAGGTTCTCAAACAACTGAGCCACCCAGGTGCCCCTTTTTATTGCTTCTTGAATCAATTTTATGCGATCAAATTACTGTCAGATAATTCCAGCATTTGATTCGTCCAATCAGTGTTGGCATCAGTTGATTTTTTGTCATTTAATTTCCTATTTTCCTGTTTCTTACACATTTTTTTATATTATTTTAGAAGATCTGGACCATATTTAATTTTTTTAAATAGGCATTTACCTTTTTAGGCTTAGCATGCCAGTTCTTACCTAATTTGGATGGGTTGGTTCCAATGACAATCTACTTTTCAGTCTTTGCCATGTTATTGGTTTATTTGGTGTGTCTTGTGCTCTTGGAGTTCCCACTAACCCCTAATTGTGCTATCGAGGAGGAGGAAAGGGTTTCCCCAAACTGAGTTATTTGGTGTGTCTAAGTGGTTAAAGGGAGTATCTGGCCTGCAAGGACAAAGTATATTTACCTGGCCAGGTGCTGGTGGTGGTGTGAATGCCTTTAAATGTGCTCCTGGCTGCACATTTCCTCTGGGTAGGGGAAGGGACATCAGGCTTACTGGAAAAGGAGAGCCCTTATCTTGGATGCTTATTGTTAACTGAACTTCTAGTCAATTTATCTCCCTTGCAGGTTCTCCTGGGCTCATGTAATGTTACTGGCAAAACTCCCATTTAATTCAGGGGAGGAATAATCTTACCTGGGCTCCCTTGTGATGCTACATGGAGGTTGGGAAACTCTGGGCCTGGATCACCTCTCCTGTTGGATGGTAGTTATAGTTGTTCCTCCAGACTTGGGGCCCCTGGCCAGTTCTCTTTCCCTTTACCACCTTTCAGAATTCTCCTTCAGTTATTATTTTTATTATTTCCAGTGTTTATGATTGTACTCAGTGGGAAGGAACAGAGATGAGTCAATGCCACCTTGTCAATCCAAAGTTCTGTGTTCTCTACTTAATTTTCTTAAATAAAAAACAAACTCTTTTACTTATATGTGGTATCTAAACAAAACAAAACAAACAAACAAAGCAAAACATACTTGTAAATGCACATAACAAACCGATGGCTGCCAGAGGGGAGGTGGGTAGGGGAATGAGCCAAATAGATAAAGAAGACTAACAGGTACAAACTTCCAGTTATAAAACAAATAAGTCATGGAAATAAAAAGCATAACATAGGGAATATTGTCAATAATATTGTAACAAACTGTATGGTGACTACACTTATAGTGGTAAGCACTGAGTAACATATAGATTTGTTAAATCAATATGTTGTACACCTGAAATAATGTAACATTGTATGTCAATTATATTTCAATAATAATAAAAAACAATAAAATCTCTGGGCCTGAAAAATAGATATCTGACTCCCACAGATCTGAGATTATATAATGAAGGAGAATCCAAGTATATTAAAGGAATAACCCTGTGGCTGCATAACTTCTTCCTGTGAATGTTCCTCCTGTCAATCTTCAAAGAAGTTACATACTGTAGTTGATATACTGGGATAGGAATACCCAAATTTACTTACAATGATTAGACAGTGACTCTGAGTTAATGCTATTTCCTGGGGTCTCTGAGTACCAGTTGGCTCCAATAGATAGAGTTAAACTCTCTTGGAAACCAGGTGATAGGACAGTTTGACTTGAATTTCCCTCATGGTATGCCCTTCAGGTATGTTGGATATATGCTTATAAGATTAAGGTAAATCCTAATAAAATTCAGCAGCCTACAGTTTTGGAAGTTCTTAATGTGCAGTAGAATGAGTTACATTAGGGTAAATCTCCCAAAATGTAAGGCAATTTTTGTGCCTTAAACTCCCAGTTTCTAAGAAATAAGCAACTCATTTGTAAACATCTTTGAATTTTAGAGGAAACACAAAACACTACTGGATATACTGTGCTGATCCTTTTACTAAGTGGTCTACAGATATACACATGTAATTGCATCTCAGAGCAGAAGAGGGATCTCCAGTGAGAAACAAGAGGAGGACTCCACTCACATTCAAAAGCCATCATTTCATGTGATCTTAGAAAAGTATCTTAATGCACCCTGCTATGGTTTCCTAGCTGGAAAATTTTAAATAACAACAAGATCACTTTATAAGGCTTTTAGCAGAGTTAAAAGAAATAAACCATTAAGATATTTAGATTAGATTCTGAAATCTGTATTTAATAAATGTCACTTATTAATCCCTTTACTCATATTATCATTACTGTAATTATTTTTGTTACTATGTAACTAAGTAGAATGGAAACCTGCTTTAGATATGGCTGGATATTTTTATTTCAAATATTTTCTACCAATCTTGACTTGCTCTTTCAACTTTCTAATGCTGTTTTTTACTACAGAAATTCTTCATTTTTATGAATTTACATCATCATTTTTTTTTCCTTTTGGTTTCAGGCTTTTTATGTACTGCTTGTTGTGTGTGATGATGTTATTCTAAGTTACTTTATAGAAGCTATTTATCTTACATGTTTAGCTAGATAATCCATCTGGAATTTATTTCTGTGTATAACATGTGGTTAGGTTAATTATTTATTTTTCCCATGTAGATATAGTTCAGTACATTGGAAATACCATCTTTCCCCATTATACTATAGTGACAGAGATGGTATAATGGTAGATAGACACAGATTGATGGATGATAGATAGATATAGATAAATGGTAGATAAATATAGATTTGTGGTGTGTTTTTTGTTAATTTTTTTTGTTACTTCAGTCTTTTTATCTCTCCATGAGCCAATCTCAGACTTTTTATTTTTTATTTATTTGAGACTTTTAAAATTACAGTGGTTTTAAAATAAGACTTGATATCCACTGGGGTAAGTTCTCCAAATTTGTTGAAGATGTTCTTGGTTTTACTTATGTCTTTACATGATTCAGCTTATAAATTTCCACAAAGGGCCTGCTACAATTTTTACGGTTTAATTGAATCTATAGATCAATTTAGAGAGAGTTGACATCTTTACAATATTATGTCATCTAATTCCAGGCTATGGTCTATTCCTCTAACAATTTAGGTCTTCTTTAATTTTTTTTTTCAGTAATAATTTTGAGCTTGTAGTTTTCCTGCACATCTATCTTTTCTTTTCATTTCTATTTTATTAAAGCATAACAAATCTAGAGCTCTTAAATCTGAAGTGCACAACTTGACTATTTTATATGCACATATATGAATGTAGTCATCATTTAGAATGAACTAAGAATATCTTCAGCATGCCAGAAGACACCTTTGTGCTCCTTCCTAGTTGATACCACCCAAAACGTGACCACTAGTCTGATTTATGTGAGCAGAGAAACATTGTTTTCGAATTTCGTACAAACTGAAGCACACAGGATAGGATATAACCTTTAAGAATGACCTTTTTCAATCAACTTTATATTGGTATTATTCATTCACACTGCTGTGTGTTTCAAAGGTTACTACTTATTATTGTGTTGCATTTTATGTTGTTTATATACCTTTTTAACCATTCTATTAATGCATACTATTATAAGTAATGCTGCTGTAAACATTATTTGCCTTTCAGTGAACATAACCACTTTTCACTCTTAGGTATAACCCAAAAATTGCTGGGGCCATATTATCTATCTATCTATCTATCTATCTATCTGTCATCTATCTGGTACTGCCTACTATAAGTGTGTATATATAGTTGGTATGTGCCCATTTACACTCCCACCAGCAATATATGAACTTAGTTATTATGGTGAATGGGTAGTGAAGTATCTGTTAGAGTATTTCACTCATTTTATATATTACTTGTTTTATATTGAATTATTAACATTGTTCATAATCATTTGTCGAAGTTCTTTAAATGATTTAGATTTGAGTACTTTGCTGAATGTTTTATGGTACATATCTTCTCCCTGTATGTGTCTTGCCTTTTTCATTCTCATATCATTGTACTTTGCTAAATAGAGGTTCTTGATTTTGATAAAGTCAAATTTATCTTCTTGTTTTCATAGTTGGTGTGTGTGTGTGTGTGTGTGTGTGTGTGTGTGTGTGTGTGTCTTGTCTGAGAAATCTTCCTGCTGTAAGGTCATAAAGATACTTTCCAGTGTTTTCTTCTAAAAATCTTAATGTTTTTTAACCTTTTACTTTCAGGTCAATGACCCATTCCAAATGAATTTTTGTGTTGGGTGTGAGGTACTCAAGATGTATTTTTTATTACATACAGTTAAACAGTTGATACAGCATTATTTATTGAAATGGCTATCATTTTTTCCCACTTAATTACACTCATTTTTTTTTTTTGCTATTGTTGTAAATCATGTGGCTGATTTATGGGTTGTTTCTTGTTTTTCTATTCTAACGTCCTGCTGTTTTCCTTATTCCAGTAACCACACTTAATTCATGTTTTATAATAGTTACTGCTATATAGTAGTGTAAATCCTCCAACTTTGTTACGTGGTTGTTATTTAATCAAGAATGCTCTGGCTTTTTCATTCTTCCCATTTTCTATAAATTTTATTTTTTAATATCAAATTTACTGTCAGATTGGTTTCCATACAACACCCAGTGCTCATCCCAAAAGGTGCCCTCCTCAATACCCATCACCCACCCTCCTCTCCCTCCCACCCCCATCTACCCTCAGTTTGTTCTCAGTTTTTAAGAGTCTCTTATGCTTTTGCTCACTCCCTCTCTAACCTCTTTCTCCCCCCACCTCCCCGCCATGGACTTCTGTTAAATTTCTCAGGATCCACATAAGAGTGAAAACATATGGTATCTGTTTTTCTCTGTATGGCTTATTACATTTAACAAAACACTCTCCAATTCCATCCATGTTGCTACAAAGGGCCATATTTCATTATTTCTCATTGCCACATAGTATTCCATTGTGTATATAAACCACAATTTCTTTATCCATTCGTCAGTGATGGACATTTAGGCTCTTTCCATAATTTGGCTATTGTTGAGAGTGCTGCTATAAACATTGGGGTACAAGTGCCCCTATGCATCAGCACTCCTGTATCCCTTGGGTAAATTCCTAGCAGTGCTATTGCTGGGTCATAGGGTAGGTCTATTTTTAATTTTCTGAGGAACCTCCACCCTGTTTTCAAGAGCAGCTGCACCAGTTTGCATTCCCACCAACAGTGCAAGAGGGTTCCCGTTTCTCGACATCCTCGCCAGCATCTATAGTCTCCTGATTTGTTCATTTTAGCCACTCTGACTGGCGTGAGGTGATACCTGAGTGTGGTTTTGATTTGTATTTCCTTGATGAGGAGCGACGTTGAGCATCTTTTCATGTGCCTGTTGGCCATCCGGATGTCTTCTTTAGAGAAGTGTCTATTCATGTTTTCTGCCCATTTCTTCATGGGATTATTTGTTTTTCAAGTGTGGAGTTTGGTGAGCTCTTTATAGATTTTGGATACTAGCCCTTTGTCCTATATGTCATTTGCAAATATCTTTTCCCATTCCATTGGTTGCCTTTTAGTTTTGTTGGTTGTTTCCTTTGCTGTGCAGAAGATTTTTATCTTCATGAGGTCCCAATAGTTCATTTTTGCTTTTAATTCCCTTGCCTTTGGAGATGTGTCAAGTAAGGAATTGCTGTGGCTGAGGTCAGAGAGGTTTCTTCCTGTTTTCTCCTCTAGGGTTTTGATGGTTTCCTGTCTCACATTCAGGTCCTTTATCCATTTTGAGTTTATTTTTGTGAATGGTGTGAGAAAGTGGTCTAGTTTCAACCTTCTGCATGATGCTGTCCAGTTCTCCCAGCACCATTTGTTAAAGAGACTGTCTTTTTTCCATTGGATGTTCTTTCCTGCTTTGTCAAAGATGAGTTGGCCATATGTTTGTGGGTCTAGTTCTGGGGTTTCTATTCTATTCCATTGGTCTATGTATCTGTTTTTGTGCCAATACCATGCTGTCTTGATGATGACAGCTTTGTAGTAGAGGCTAAAGTCTGAGATTCTGATGCCTCCTGCTTTGGTCTTCTTCAAAATTACTTTGGCTGTTCGGGGCCTTTTGTGGTTCCATATGAATTTTAGGATTGCTTGTTCTAGTTTCGAGAAGAATGCTGGTGCAACTTTGATTGGGATTGCATTGAATGTGCAGATAGCTTTGGGTAGTGTTGACATTTAACAATATTTATTCTTCCAATCCATGAGCACGGAATGTTTTTCCATTTCTTTATATCTTCTTCAATTTCCTTCATAAGCTTTCTATAGTTTTCAGCATACAGATCTTTTACATCTTTGGTTAGGTTTATTCCTAGGTATTTTATGCTTCTTGGTGCAATTGTGAAAGGGATCAGTTTCTTTATTTGTCTTTCTGTTGTTTCATTGTTAGTGTATAAGAATGCAACTGATTTCTGTACACTGATTTTGTATCCTGCGACTTTGCTGAATTCATGTATCAGTTCTAGAAGACTTTTGGTGGAGTCTTTCGGATTTTCCATGTATAATATCATGTCATCTGCAAAAAGTGAAAGCTTGACTTCATCTTTGCCAATTTTGATGCCTTTGATTTCATTTTGTTGTCTAACTGCTGATGCTAGAACTTCCAACACTATGTTAAACAACAACGTTGAGAGTGGACATCCCTGTCGTGTTCCTGATCGCAGGGAAAAAGCTCTCAGTTTTTCCCCATTGAGGATGATTTAGCTGTGAGCTTTTCATAAATGGCCTTTATGATGTTTAAGTATGTTTCTCTATCCCAACTTTCTCGAGGGTTTTTACAAGAAAGGATGCTGAATTTTGTCAAATGCTTTTTCTACATCGATTGACAGGATCATATGGTTCTTTTATTTTCTTTTATTAATGTGATGTATCACATTGATTGATTTGCGAATGTTGAACCAGCCCTGCAGCCCAGGAATGAATCCCACTTGATCATGGTGAATAATTCTTTTCATATGCTGTTGAATTGGATTTGTTAGTATTTTATTGAGAAAATTTGCATCCATATTCATCAGGGATATTGGCCTGTAGTTCTCTTGTTTTACTGGGTCATTTTCTGGTTTGGAAATCAAAGTAATGCTGGCTTCATAGAATGAGTCTGGAAGGTTTCCTTCCCTTTCTATTTTTTGGAATAGCTTGAGAAAGATATGTATAATTTCTGCTTTGAATGATTTGTTGGGAGATTTTTGAAAACTGATTCCATTTGTTCACTGGTTGTGGGTCTGTTCAAGATTTCTATTTCTTTCTGTTTGAGGTGTTTGGGAATTTGTCCATTTCTTCCAGGTTGTCCAGTTTGTTGGCATATAATTTTCATAGTATTCCCAGATAATTGCTTGTATTTCTGAGGGATTGGTTGTAATAATTCCATTTTCATTCATGATTTTATCTATTTGAGTCATCTCCCTTTTCTTTTTGAGAAGCCTAGCTAGAGCTTCGTCAATTTTGTTTATTTTTTTTAAAAAAACAACTCATGCTTTCATTGATCTGCTCTACAGTTTTTTTGGATTCTATATTGTTTATTTCTGCTCTGATTTATTATTTCTCTTCTTCTGCTGGGTTTTGGGTGTCTTTGCTGTTCAGCTTCTATTTCCTTCAGGTGTGCTGTTAGATTTTGTATTTGGGATTTTTCTTGTTTCTTGAGATAGGCCTGGATTGCAATGTATTTTCCTCTCAGGACCGCCTTTGCTGCATCCCAGAGCATTTGGATTATTGTATTTTTGTTTACATTTGTTTCCATATATTTCTCAATTTCTTCTCTAATTGCCTGGTTGATCCATTCATTCTTTGGTAGGGTGTTCTTTAACCTCCATGCTTTTGGAGGTTTTCCAGTCTTTTCCTGTGGTTGATTTCAAGCTTCATAGCATTGTGGTCTGAAAGTATGCATGGTATGATCTCAATTCTTTATACTTACTAAGGGCTGTTTTGTGACCCAGTATGTGATCTATCTTGGAGAATGTTCCATGTGCAGTCGAGAAGAAAGTATATTCTGTTGTTTTGGGATGCAGAGTTCTAAATATAACTGTCAAGTCCATCTGATCCAATGTATCATTCAGGGCCCTTGTTTCTTTATGGACCATGTGTCTAGATGATCTATCTATTGTTGTAAGTGGAGTGTTAAAGTCCCCTGCAATTACCACATTCTTATCAATAAGGTTGCTTATGTTTGTGATTCATTGTTTTATATATTTGGGGGCTTCCATATTCGGTGCATAGACATTTATAATTGTTAGCTCTTCCTGATGGATAGACCCTGTAAGTATTATATAATGCTTCATCTCTTATTACAGCCTTTAATTTAAAGTCTAGCTTGTCTGATATAAGTATGGCTACTCCAGCTTTCTTTTGACTTCCAGTAGTATGATGGATAGTTCTCTATCCCTTCACTTTCAATCTAAAGGTGTCCTCAGGTCTAAAATGAGTCTCTTGTAAACAGTAAATAGATGGGTCTTATTTTTTTTTATCCATTCTGATACCCTATGTCTTTTGGTTGGAGCATTTAGTCCATTTACATTCAGTGTTTTTATAGAAAGATACGGGTTTAGAGTCACCATGATGTCTGTAGGTTTCATGCTTGTAGTGATGTCTCTGGTACTTTGTCTCACAGGATCCCCCTTAGGACTTCTTGTAGGGCTGGTTTAGTGGTGATGAATTCCTTCATTTTTTGTTTGTTTGGGAAGACCTTTATCTCTCCTTCTATTCTAAATGACAGACTTGCTGGATAAAGGATTCTTGGCTGCATATTTTTTCTTTTTATTACATTGAAGATTTCCTGCCATTCCTTTCTGGCCTGCCAAGTTTCAGTAGATAGATCTATCATTAGTCTTATCGGTCTCCCTTTATATGTTAGAGCATGTTTATCCCTTGCTGCTTTCAGAATTTTCTCTTTATGCTTGTATTTTGCCAGTTTCACTATGATATGTCATGCAAAAATTGATTCAAGTTACGTCTGAAGGGAGTTCTCTGTGCCTCTTGGATTTCCGTACTTTTTCCTTCCCCAGATCAGGGAAGTTCTCAGCTATGATTTCTTCAAGTACACCTTCAACACCTTTCCCTCTCTCTTCCTCCTCTGGAATCCCAATTATGCGTATATTACATTTAATTGTGTCACTTAGTTCTCTAATTCTCCCCCTCATACTCCTGGATTCTTTTTTATCTCTTTTTCTCAGCTTCCTCTTTTTCCATAATTTTATCTTCTAGTTCACCTATTCTCTCCTCTGCCTCTTCAATCCGAGCTGTGGTCACCTCCCTTTTATTTTGCAGCTCATTTATAGCATTATTTAGATCCTCCTGAGTGTTTCTTAGTCCCTTGATCTCTGTAGTAATAGATTATCTGCTGTCCTGTATACTTTTTTCAAGCCCAGCAATTAATTTTATGACTATTATTTTAAATTCATTTTCTGTTACATTGCTTAAATCGTTTTTGATCAGTTCATTAGCTGTCACTACTTCCTGGAGTTTCATTTGAGAATTATTCAGTTTCATCATTTTGTATAGTCCCTGGAATGGTGCGGAACTGCAGGGCTCTTCCCCTGTGCTGTCTGGAGTAACTTGCGTTGGTGGGCAGGGCCGAAGTCCGACCTGATGTCTGACCCCAGCCCACCGCTGGGGCCACAGTCAGACTGGTGTGTACCTTATCTTCCTCTCTCCCAGAGGCAGGACTCACTGTGGAGCAGTGTGGCCCCTGTCTGGGCTACTTGCACACTGCCAGGCTTGTGGTGCTGCTTTGATGGGATCTGGTGTATTAGCCAGGGCGGATCCGCAAGGTGCATAGGGGCAGGAGGGGCAGACTCAGCTTGCTTTGCCTTTGGTGGTCTGCTTTGGGAAGGGCCTTGTGGCACCAGGAGGGAGACAGACCCATCAGAGGGATGGATCCACAGAAGCACAGCATTGGGTGTTTGTGCAGTGCAAGCAAGTTCCTTGATGGGAACTGTTTCCCTTAGGGATTTCAGCTGGGGATGGGTGAAGGAGATGGCTCTGGCCAGCGCCTTTGTTCCCTGCCAAGCTGAGCTCTGTCTCTGGGGCTCAACAACTCTGCCTCCCATTGTCCTTTAGCCCTCCCGCTCTCCAAGCAGAGCTGTTGACTTATAACATTCCAGATGTTAAGTCCCACTGGCTGTCAGAACACACTCCATCTGGCCCCTCTGCTTTTGCAAGCCAGACTCAGGGGCTCTGCCTTGCCAGGTGGGCTGGCTGCGCCTCCACCGCCCATCTCCTTCCCACCAGTCTGTGTAGCACACACTGACTCTCTGCCCTTCCTACCCTCTTCTGTGGGCCTCTCGTCTATGCTTGGCTCCATTCTGCTAGGCTTCTAGCGGTATTCTGGGTTATTTAGGCAGATGTGGGTGGAATCTATGTGGTCAGCAGGACATGGTGAGCCCAGCCTCCGCCTATACCACCATCTTCACCCCTATTTTACATAAATTTTAGAATCCTGACTGAAAACTATACTTTCCAGTGTTTTCTTCTAAAAATCCTATTGTTTTTTAACCTTTTATTTTCAGGCCAATGAGTCAATCCAAATTAATTTTTGTGTTGGGTGTAAGGTAGACAAGATGCATTTTTATTGTATTGCACTGAATCTATAGATCAATTTTTGAGGCAAAGGAGATTGACATCTTAGCAGCATTGAATTGTCCAATATATTTAAGAGTATAGAGTTCCATTTAGTTAAGTCTTTAAATTTTTTCTCAGTAATGTTTTAATTTTTAGTTAGATTTATTCATAGGCAATTTCATATTATTGGTACTGTTATAAACATTATTTTTTATTTTAAGTCACCTCTTAAACGTTGTTTTTTAATCATTTTCTAGTAGTGTAGAAATGAAATTGACATGTTATTTTGACCTTTATATTAGAAGGCTTGCTAAAATCAAAATCATTTGTAGATTATTTCGGTCTTCTATGTAAACAATCAGAAAGCAGTAGATATTTGCCATTTCAATCTTTGCTATTCTTGGCTTTTATTTCTCTTCCTTGTCTTTTAACACAGTATACAACCTCCAGCATGGTATTGAATAAGGGTGGTGGAATGTATGTCCTTGTCTTGCTCCTCACTTCAAGAAGAAACATTCAAAATTTATCATTATTTATACCACAAACTGTAATTTTCTTCATATATACCCTTAATGATATTTTAAGCTTTCTATTTCTAGTTGCTATGGACTGAATGTTTGCGTTCCACAAGAAGCTGTTTGTTGAAATCCTAATGCCCAATGTGATGGTGTTAGCAAATAGGAAATTTAGGAAGTGCTCAGATTGTGAGAATGGGGTCCTTATGAATGGGATTAGTGTTATTACGAATGAGACCCCAGAGAGTTACCTAACGCTTTCCACTATGTAAAGGCACAGTGAGAAATTGGTAGACAGCAACCCCCCAAAAAAGGGCATTACATCTTGCTGGCAGACTTGTAGCCTCCCGAACTATAGGAAATAAATTTCTGTCCTTTGTAAATCACCCAGTCTGTGGTATTTTATCATAGAAGGCAAAGCAGACTAAGATATCCAAGTAGCTACAAATACACCTTTCTTTGGGTATTAAAATCATTCTCCAACAAAAGGAAGCAGAGTCCTTGGAGAAATAACCAATTCTAGAATTAACATAGAAAATATACAAGACAATCATAGAATATCTTATAGTGGCAGAAACTAAATAAATAAGATAAAAAGAAGATCACAATGATGGTGGAATGTCAAAATGATGCAGGAACCAACCAAAAAAGTTCCCTCTGGTCAAAGCTGGAAGAATTTGAGCAATATACATAGTACATATTGGATTATAACCCGTAGTATAAAATAAGTGGGATTAGTGTTATATAAGAAATTCTACAGTACTCCATAGCCCTCTCCACCATGTGAAGACACTGCAAAAAGCCAACAGATTGCAATCCAGAAAAGGATCTTCACCAGAACACAAACTGATAATCTCAAACTTCTGGCCTCCAGAACCGTGGGAAATAAATATTTGCTACGTATAAATCAGTAGTCTGTGGTATTTTGTTATAGCAGCCTGAATGCACTAAGACAGTAGTTTACTTAGGGATTTGTTTAATAAACACTTGTTGATTTATGAAATTATATTTTCTTTATCTATTAGATAATTATTTGTATCTTCTTTATTCTGTAAATGTAGTGGATAATCTAATTGATTTTTTAAAATGTATACTTGTTTATGTAGTATTTTCTTTTGATTGTTGCTCTGATGAAATTGATGGATCTTTTTCCCTCTGGCTGTTTTCAAGGATTTTTTCTTGTCTTTGATTTTCAGGAGTTTTACCATAATGTGATTTAGTGTTTGTTTTTGTTTGTTTGTTTGTTTTGATTTGTTTTGTTTTTAATCTTGCATGGGACTCAGAGTTTCTTGATTACATGATGTGAAAATTAGTGGGAAAAAATATCATTTACAATGAATTTGGAAGGCCAGGAGGGGGAGCCCTCTACACCCTACCACTAGTCCACAATTGCAAACCCTACAGGATGAGACTGAGCCTACAAGTGGATACCACTTTACTCTCTCAGCAGAAGGAAAAAAGTTTTTCCTACTCTGACAACAGCCCAGCCAATGAGAGACTGTGACAACTCAGCCAATAAAAAGCCACCATATTTTGAACTCTTAATTTACTCTAATGCTGATTTGTTTATATCAGCACTCCCAACTTCCCCTTTTCCTCTGTAAAGGAGCATCCCTCTGTTCCCCCCCCCCCACTTGCATATGGTTTTGTCATAACTTGTCCCAGAATGCAATTCTCTGCTATTCCTGAATAAATCCCGCTTTTTTTTCTGGTAAAATAACTAGCAGTTTTATTTTTAAAAATGCATAGGGATGCCTGGGTGGTTCAGTGGCTAAGCATCTGACTTTAGCTCAGGTCAATCTCCTGGTTGACAGGTTCCAGACCCTCCTGGGGCTCTGGGCTAACAGCTCAGAGACTGAAGCGTGTTTCATGGATTCTGTCTCCCTCTCTCTCTGCCCTTCCCCTGCTCTTACTCTGTCTCTTTGTCTCTTTGTCTCTCTCTCTCAAAAATAAATAAAACATTAAATTTTTTTCAATGCTTATTATTTATTTATTTATTTTGAGAGAGAGAGTGACCATGTGCACAAGTGGGAAGAGAGGTAGAGAGAGCAGGAGTGAGAGAATCCCACGCAGGCTCCACTCAGAGCCTAGCATGGGGCTGGAGCTGAAATCAAGAGTTGAACCCTTAACCGTCTCCGCCACCCAGACATTCTCTAGCAGTTTTATTTTTAAGGTTAGCAATGACTTGATATATTTTATCTATTTTAGAAAAGTAGTGGCCAGTAGTATTTCATTTATTGCATCTATTATCTCTTTTCTTTCCGTCTATGATTATAAGTGTACCGGAGTTTTTTACCCTGCTCCATGTACCTCTGGAAGTTATTTCTGTATTTCTTATTCTTTACTTTCTTTGAGTTTCCATCTAGACATTTTCTACTAACATGTCTATTGCTATTCTCATATGAGTTATTAATGTTAGTAATATTTTTCTTTGTAAGAATTTTCATTTGATGTTTATACAGGTCTCTGTAAAAATTATTCATTGTGCCCTCAGTTTTTGAATACGTTAATTACAAATACTTGAAAGACCATGTTTGATCATTCTAATGTATAACATAATAACAAGTTAATCTGTTTCCATTATCTCGTTTCTTAGATTTAGTGATTTGGTTCTGTATCCTGATGTACCTTATAATTTTATATTAAGAACTTTAAATGGTGTTTGAAAATTTGTAGAGGCTCTGTGAAATATCATTTTACTCCATATAAGATTTAATGTTCTGTCAGACATATACACCGGGAGAAGGGCAAACCAATTCAACCAAGAGCAAGTAGTTTTGAGTCTGGGTTTCAGTCTGAGGACTGGCCTATTTATGTATTGTCTTTGTTTCTAGGAAATAATAGCATTTTAGAGGCTTCAACCCAAGTTTTAGCATGCTCAGCAAATATCCCTCATCCTTGGTGAACACTGAACTCGATTTGTTTGTCCCCAACACTATGAACTTTGCTCAGCAATGCCTAGCTAAACTTTACTTAGACAGTTACGAATTGACCAGACTGAAAAAGCCACACAGAACGCAGAAATTCCTTGTTTGTTGTTTCTTTTCTTTGTGGTCTTGGCCCATTAAGATCTGACTGAAGAGATGACCCTGAGACAGCCTCAATGCCCACTGCTGAAAATCAACAAATGCCTCAAGAGGAAAACATGGAGGGGAATATCTAACTTCCATCATTATGTTTTCATTCTCCTCAAGATAATAGTTTGTCCTGGATTATCTCCCTAAGATAATCATCATGTCCTGGATGAGCTGGTTGCTCTATAGTGTCTTCAAACAGTTGGTGACTGTTATTGTGATTGTTTTTAAATAAATAGATAAATAAATAAATGAATAAATAAATAAATAAATAAATAGCAGCTTTCTTGGCAGGAAGCTTAGTCTGATGAAACCAACTTAATCATTGCTAAAATTAAAAGTCTGCTGCTGCCATTAATTCTGCATATGTTGTATGAGAGTTATTAAAAAAAGATTTTGATGAGACTAGAATGGAATAGCTACCACATATGTGGATTGGTTTCTGGATGCAGTTGCTTTTGGGGGAGAGGCTTAGTGCACATTTTCCATTTTATGAAGGAAATTTTAATTTAGGTAGGATGTTTTAGAAGAAATGCATGTATGGGTGTTGAACAGCCAAAGGAGTGGAATATTTGGACATTGTAATTTTTTTAACTTCAAAATGTCTGGGAATTCTTCAAGTGGCAGACATTCTTGCTGTTTAACTTCAGTGGGTGTCATTACAAGTAGCAAAAATGTCCAGATATGACCTCTATGCTATCTGCTGCTTGTGCCTGAATCGTAATCCAACCAACAGATGTTTCTGTCCAATATTTTGGATCTGAAAGTAGTCATGCCAAGCAAAGGAGACACTGGATTATTCAAGTGGATCACAGCTGCAGAGCCCATTATATAAAAGGGAAGAGTCCAGTGTCCTACAGCAGCTGGCTTTCTTTGTGGCATGATTTTGACTGTAGTTCTAGCTGATTCCTTTGGTGTATGACCATTTTCTTAAATTTACTGGAGATAACATCAATTCTATAAGCTGTCCAAAATCCTGATAGAAATTCCCTAGTATAAATAAATTTTGATTTTTTGTTTGTACACAGAAGGTACAGAGTATTAGTAGTGTCAGAGAAAAAGTGTAAAAGGCAAGTTGAAGGAGCATGTTCAATTTGAGGCAGAGAAATGACAATTAAATCTATGGTTTAGAAACATAATATCTAGGGGCGCCTGGGTGGCTCAGTCGGTTGAGCGTCCTGACTTTGGCTCAGGTCATGATCTCATGGTTTGTGAGTTTGAGCCCCGCGTTGGGCTCTGTGCTGACAGCTCGGAGCTCCGAGCCTGGAGCCTGGAGCCTGCTTCAGATTCTATGTCTCCCTCTCTCTCTGCCCCTCCCCAGCTCATGCTCTGTCTCTCTCTCTCTGTCAAAAATAAATAAAGATTTTTAAAAAGTTAGAAACATAATATTTATTCTTACAAAAATATGTTTAAAAACTTGTTGGCTTGAGGCAATGAGGGAGCGTTAGTTGCCACTCTTGAGGATTTCTCTGTCTCATCTCTATCTCTATCTCTAATCTCTTATCACGACTGGCAATAGTACAGTAAAATATTTTGATAACATCAAAATATAATGTCTTAGGAAACAGACTAAAAATGTAATTGATAGATCAATCACTGGATGTAGGAAAAGAAAGGAATAATAGCCAATTATCTAATGGAACTCAAGAGGAGAAACTAGTTTGTGGCAAGAGATAATTTTGAAAAATTAGTTTCATGCATGTTGAATTTGAAATAACAAAGAACATCCAGGAAGACGTGTTCAATTGACAAAGCCAAGGCTAGATCTCACATTTTCAACATATCCTATTCATCTATGTATCTATCCACCTATGTGTGTGTATGTATATGTATATATATGATATATATGTGTATATATATCATATGGCAGCTACCTACCTATTGATCTATCATCATCATTTATTTTATAAGTTCCTTTTGTTTATATTGGATCCAGCCAACTAATCCAAGATAATCTCCCCATCTCCAGATCCTCAATTTGATTACACTTAAAAATTCATATTTCCCATATAAAGTAACATTCACAGACTTCAGGGATTAGAATATGTATATCTTTGAGAGGGCCATTATTATTTAGCCTTATTTTTTGTTGTTTTGTATTCCTCTCATTTTGGTGGATACATCATAAGTAACTTTACTTCAGGGCATATGAGAGGTGGATTTTCTTAGTTTTAGTTTGTTTGTTTTCTTTGTTCGTTTGTTTTAATACTCTCTTGACTGATATATTCTCTGGATCTAGAACACTGTAACCAAAATACCAAAATATTTTGCAATTTTTGACATTACTCAAAATTTTTAGCATCAAGTGCTTCCTTTGAACATTCTTAGAATTCAATCTGATTCCTATTCGGCTATTGGTAATCTTGTTTTCTCTCTGGAATTATTTTTAATAATTTGGATATGCAAAAATCTTCCATGACATGGCAAAGTGCAATCTTTGTTGCATTTACCTTGCCAGATAGTCAGTTCTGGGAAATTTAATTTTTAGTTCTGGAAAATGTTATTTTATTTGGTAATTTATTTATCTCCATTGTCTCTTTTTCATGAACTTCTAATAGTTAAAAGTCATAATTTATGCATTGATTATTTAATTCTATTTTTATCATTTTCTTTTCTGTATTTTCCTCTGAGTTTTAATTGAATTTTTACTTCAGCAATTAGATTTTGAATTTCCGAAAGGCTTGTATTCTTCACTGATGACCTCTTTTTTCATAACATCATATTATGACTGTGTCAAATATTTTTCTGAGTTTCTTTGAAGTTATTTACTTCTTTGTTTTTTAATTTGAATTATTCTACTGAATTATGGAACATATTAAAATATTTCTGTTCCTTGGGATGTCAGTTGTTTGTTACCTCCTTGTTTTTTGTCTTTTTTTTTAGCCTGTTGATTTTCTTCATAAATATTTTGATTCTTGGTTGCTACTTGTATTTAAAAATAAAGGAGTATGTTGATTAATTACTAGGAATCTTGGAGGTTCAGCTGCAGCCCTGCACAAGTGGGAAGTGAGCTTTAGGGTTCTGTGTGGAAGGAAAATGGTGGATTTCTTGCTCCCTAGCTCAAATGCATCTGAATTTTGAGGTATTCTTCTGGAGGTTCAAATTACCCATAACTCCTCAAATAACTCTATTTTTAACTAGAGAATATCTGAGAAGTTTTGTTGTCATTATTCTTTTATAGGTGTATCATTTTATCTGTGTTTTGCCCAAGGAAAAGTCCAGAATGCTGATAACTGTGCAAGCTGAATATACAGAGAGGGTGAGGAAGAAAATAGGCAAATGTTCTAAGAGCAGATGTTAAGTTACTCTGCATTTTCTGCCCCATTCTTCCTTTCATACCTTTAGCCTGCCTTCACCAAGCCTATTCTGCATACCTTCTGAGATATGCCTTCCCGTTATATATGGTTTATTAGTAGGTTCCCATCCTTTTTTAAAAATGAGATTATAACTAAAATATAACATTTATAAGTTTGTGGTATATGATGTGTTGATTTGATACAATTATAGATTGCAATATGATGATCACCATATCATTAGCTAACACCTCTATCAAGTCACATAATTATCATTTCTTTTCTTGTGTGTGGTGAGAACATTTAATACCTAGTCTTTTAGTAACTTTGAAGTATGTAACACAGTTTTGTCTATTATAATCACTATGCTCAGCATTAGTTGTCCAGATCTTATTTATATTCTAGTTACAACACCTTCCCATTACATGCCCACTCTTTTCCATTTCCCAGAAATTTCTTGAAAACTCACCAGTGTCCTCCCAATGATGATACCACCACCACTACCCTTAACATGACTGTTGTTCGTATCGTGGTTAGGTTTTTTTCAACATTTAAACTTCTTTAGGGTAATTTATGTGGAAGTTGAGAGAAGAGGAAACTTAGTTGAGAAAGAGGAAACTTTCCAAAACTTAGTCCTTTTGGAAAGGATTATCATTGTACTTAAACTGAGGATATGATTGCACATAGTCAGGAATACCTTCAAATCATATTTTCACCAAAAAAATAATAATAACTAGTGGGAAAGCAATATAATAAGAAGAGAACTTAAAAATGAATAACAAGCCTTGACAAAGAGGAAATTTAAGGTTATCTATCCAGAACAAATCATTTATGAATTTGAACACCTGGAGCTAGTTTTATTAGGAACATATTGTCCTCCATTATGGCTTCACAGGTACGGAATACAGATAATTCCCTAGTATAAAGAGGGCAATAATATCTTAAAGAACATTTGGTACTACAAAACCTATTGTGCCCTACACAGTACATTTTAAGTACATAATTATTTGATGCGTTTTACTTCAGAGCTCTGAGAGAAGTGAGGACCTCAAAGCATTGTGTAATGGGAAATTATAAACCCAGATTTATAATATTTTTATAAAGTCATATCCCCTCAGAGAGGAGGATGTGACTTTTTAAAAGTTGACAAAGAAGTGCAACCCAGAAACCAAAAGAAACAAACTACACACTACACCATAAATGAATCTCAATACCATCACACTAAGTGAAAGAAGCCAAACACAGAATGTATGATTTTATTACTACCATATAATATATATATATATATATGATATCACTATTATATATATGATATCACTATGATATATATGATATATGATATATATGATATATATATATATGATATCACTATTTTGAAGAAATATCTGCATGTTCACTGCAGCTTTATTTATAATGGTCAAGACATAGAAATAATCTAAGTGTCCATTGATGGATAAATGGGTAAGGTGAAACACACATACATACAATAGAATACAATTAAGCCATAAACAGAAGGAAATGCTGCCATTTACAATAACTTGGATAAACCTTGAGAGCATTACGTGAAGTGAAATAAATCAGGCAAAGACAAACAGTATATGGTATCACTTGTATGTAGAATAAAAAAAAAAACTAATAGAAAGAAAAAATAGATTGGTGGATGCCAAGGGGCTGGAAGGTGGAGGGAATAAGAGATGTTGATCAAATGACACAAACTTCCAGTTATGTTCTGGGGATATAATGGGAAGCATGATGACTATAGTTAACAATATTGGTTTTTTTTTAATTTTTTTTCAACGTTTTTATTTATTTTTGGGGCAGAGAGAGACAGAGCATGAACGGGGGAGGGGCAGAGAGAGAGGGAGACACAGAATCAGAAACAGGCTCCAGGCTCTGAGCCATCAGCCCAGAGCCTGACGCGGGACTCGAACTCCCGGACCGCGAGATCGTGACCTGGCTGAAGTCGACGCTTAACCGACTGCGCCACCCAGGCGCCCCTATAGTTAACAATATTGTATTAAATACCTGAAAGTTGCAAAATGAACAAATTTTAAATGTTCTCACCATGGGGAGGGATGGTAATAATGTGAGGTGATAAATGTGTTAACTAAACTTACTATGGTAATTATTTCACAATTATATATGTGTATCAAAATATCACATTTTACACCTTAAACTTGCACAGTGTCATATATGTCAAATATATCCACAATAAAGCTGGGGGAGGTGTTGGAAGCAAATCTATTAGAACAAGAAGTGGATCTGTGGCTGCGTGGGGTTGAAAGGGAAACAACAGATTGAGGAAACTTTGAGGGATGATAGAAATATTTAAAACTGGATTGTGTTGATGGTTGTGTAGCTCTGTAAATGTACTAAAACTCATCTAACTATATACACGTAAAATGGGAGAATTTCATGGTATTTACATTTTTCCTCAACAAAGCTGTTAGGAAAATTAATTCCTTATAATACATCAAGGAGATAGATAAAAAATTAGAATACTTAATCACTCCTTGGCCAATCACCTCACTCTACAAATGAGACATCCCATCTCAGTACATTCATCCCACTGCAGATGAAGTGACTTGCCCATGATATCACTTCATGGGATGAAGTTTTAACTCTCTTTTCTAATATTATAGCCTGTGATCAGCCCACCTCATATGCTGCTGTATAAAAATATAATAAACTTTTCTTAATAAACTTATATATACATAAACAAACATTTTAATCTTATCTCTTTCCAGTATATGACAATAAATATTTAGTGTCTTCCTTGTGTAGTGTTTTAACATTAAAAGAAAAATAACAGTAGCAACAACAACACACTAGAATCAAGCAACTCTATCTACCCTTCAGACATCTTGTCCTAGAGTTCACACACATTAGGAATGAAATGTTCATTCATTATGGAAGAGCACAGAAGGATATTTTCAGGTAAAGTCAACATTGCCTCAGGGTTTGTGCAAACCAAATGTTTTAACAGAGGATTCAATTTCATTCTGGATTAAATGTGACAAACACAAGCTAAATGAAAGAGAGAGGCAAAGTCAAGGCCAACCATTCTTATTTAGTCATCTCCAAGTGAAGCTCAACAACTTAGAAAATTCAGAAAGTAAATATACTGAAGTGTTTTTGCAGAGTTTTTGAGATTGTAGACCTTATTAAACTTTAATAGCAGGCAGGAGGTTTTACCCCAGTAGTCATTTTATCTTCCATGACTCAGGAAGAACAAAAACTTAATTTTTTTTCTTTCCATGAAAAGTGTGTGTACTTTGGAACCAGAAGTTTTAGTTTAAGTCTTCAAGCTGGCTATATAGACTTTAGAAGGTCAGATGACTTTTCTGAGGCTCCAAGTTTCCTCATGCATGAAATGTGGGCACTCTAGAAAATCTAGTGCAAAAGTCTACTGTAAAATATAATGTGTAATATCCAAAGAAAGTAAAGACAGATTAATCTCTACAAAAAGTGGTTCAAGTTTACAAAATTGCATGACTGATGAATGGATAAAGAAGATGTGGTCTATCATCTATCTATCATCTATCCATCTATCTATCTATCTAATATCAATCTATCTACCTATCATCTATCACTCAGCCATGAAAAAGAATATCTTGTCATTTGCAACAATGTGGATGGAGCTAGACACTATTATGCTAAGTTAAGTCAGTCAGAGAAAGACAAATACCATATAATTTCAGCCATGTGTGGAATTTAAGAAACAGAAGAAATGAGTAAAAGGAAAAAGAAGAGAAAGAGTGGCAAACCAAGAAACAGACTCAACTATAGAGAACAAATTATTGGTTACCAGAGGGGAGGTGATGGGGGATGGGTTAAATAGGAGATGGGGATTAAGGAGTGTACTTATTGTGGTGAGCTCTGGGTGATATATGGAAGTGTTAAATCACTGTATTGCACAACTGAAACTAAGATTAATACTGTATGTTAACTAACTGTAATTTAAATAAAAACCAATTTAAAATTGCTGAAGCATCTGGACCGCAAAATATCATTGGAAATAGGGCGGTGGACCCACCTCCCAGAAAGAATAGAACCAGACAGAACTGAGATTGAGTGCATTAGCTGTGAGACACTGGGCACATTGGGTAATCCATCTTAGCTTCGTTACTTCTGTCCAAAATAGAGTGAATAAACTTTACTTCAGAGTTAGTTTGGGAAATGCAGTAAAGGGTATATAACACCTGATCTGGATCATAATTAGAACTAAACAAATATTAGTTATTATTTTATTACTTTGGAACTTTATAATAACAAAAACCATTAGTTGAGAATGACTTAATCCACTGTGGGACTGAACTGATCTTTTAAGCAAACACACACACACTCACACCCCACATGTACACATATAAGCATAATGCATATGTGTGTGTGGTGTGTGTATTTGTATATATATACATATTTAAAAACTACCAATAATACATTTTGGGGGGGCTAATGTTGTGTCAGGGACCCAAACAATCCTTAGGTCAAATGATTCACTATAAAGAAACATAACTAAGAAAAGCTGTTATAATCATGATTCTAATTTATTACAAAGTAAAGTAAAAGTAAAAGGCACATAAAGAAGAGTCCAGGAGGGACAAGGTATGAGCTTTTGGTTTTCCCTATCAGTGGAATTGTATAACAATGCTTATTTCTCTTAGATTAATGCATAACAACACATATGTATTATCGTAACCCAGAAATACAATCCCAAGACAGAGATTTTATTGGAGTTGTTCATGTAGGCATAAAATGTCCATGAGTCACTCAATCCCCTTCTACTCCAGAGGTCAAAACAGATACAATATGGCTTAACGTCTCCACCATAAATTACACTAGCATAACCTCTCTGGTATAGCCCAAGTCCTCAGGTATACAAAGACACTCTTGTTAGGCAGGATCTGACCAGTCCTTAGAGGTTACCTCCCAAGGGTAGGTTCAAGGGTCGGTTTCTTTGGAATGTAAAGGGACTGAACACCTCAAATCTACCATTAACCTTTACTGTACAGGTCGTCCCCCCATCCCTTGGTGTAGGGACTTAGTTCTCTTATAGAAAAAAACATCGTATTTGAGCATCTACATATAGGATAGCATTTATATAAAATATACTCAAATAGTATCGACATGAATATGCTTAACATTTGGAGAAGCCAGGGTGGTTTAGGGATAGATTTAAAGAAACAACTAATCCATCTGTATTAGTCTGGGCTTTCCAGAGAAATATAACAAATAAGATTTATACACACACACACACACACACACACACACACACACACACAAGTTTATTATAAGGAATTGATTCACACTATTATGGAGGCTGGCAAATTCTAAGTTCTACAGGATGAGATGTCAAGCTGGAAACTTGAAGTCTGAAGACCAGCACGGTTGAACCCCAGGAAGAACCAATGGTTCAGTTCAAGTCTGAAGGCAGGAAAACAGCTGACACCAGATCAAAGACTACCTGACAACAAAACTTCTCTTACTTAGGGTCAGCCTTTTTATTCCCCTGAGGCATTCAACTGATTGATGTGGGAGACCACATTATGGAGAATAGCCCATATCACTCAGTCTCCAAATCACTCAGTCTCCTGATTGATTGATTGATTGATTGATTTTTAAATTTTTAAATAAGTTTTAAAATGTTTATTTTTGAAAGAGAGAGAGAGAGTTCAAGTGTGGAAGGGGCAGAGAGAGAGTGACAGAGGATCCAAAGTACGCTCTGTGCTGACAGCAGTTAGCCCGATGCAGGGCTTGAACCCATGAACCACGAAATCATGACCTGAGCAATAGCCTGACATTTAACTGACAGAGCCACCCAGGTGCCCCTTATTTTTAATTTTTAAGTTCATTTTTTAAGAGAGAGAAGGGAAAAAAAGAGTTCATGAGCAGGGGCAGAGGGGCAGAGGGGCAGAGGGGCAGAGGGAGAGAGAGAGAATCTTAAGCACACTAAGCCTGGAGCCTAACATGGGGCATGATACCACAACCCTGGGATCATGACCTGAGCCGAAATCAAGAGTCAGACTCTCAACCAACTGGGCCACCCAGGTTCCCAGTCTTCTTATTTAAATCTTATTCCCATACAAAACATCCTCACAGAAATGCCTAGAATATTTTTTTGGAAGCAATAAACTTTATAGGAAACTGGAAAAGGAGCAGAGTGAGAATTACTCATGAAAAATAAAAACACATAATTGTATCTTCAAGAGTTTTCATGAAACATTATGACCTATCAGATTAAGGTATTCACATTGTCTAACAAAAATGAACTGATCTAAGCAAGGGCAGCATGAAAATATTCTAATGCAGTGTTGCCCAAGAGAACTTTCTGTGATGATGGAAATGTTCTATTATCTCTATGTTGTCTAATACAGAATCTGCCAGCCACATGGATACTAACAATATGGGTAATGTGATTGAAGAACTGATTTTTTTAAATTTAAATACAAGTCAGTTAACATATAGTGTAATCATGGTTTCATGAATAGAATTCAGTGATTTATCACTTACATATACCACCCAGTGCTTATCCCAACAAGTGCCCTCCTTAATGCCCGTAACCCAGTTAGCCCATTCCCCCCCCACCCAGCACCCTGCCAGAAACCTTAAGTTTGGTCTCTCTATATTAGTCCCTTATGGTTTGAGACTGAGGAACTGAATTTTTAATATAGTTTAAACAACCACATGTGGCTAGTGGCTACCAGTTGAACAGCACAGCTCTAATCTCTCATGGGTCAAAACAGTGGTTTATTTGTGAGACTTCTCGAATCACTGCTGAGAGGTACAGAGGGTTGGGGATGGAAAGAGAGGAAAGCTCTTAACAGATTTATTTAGCTACTTAAACAAGTTCTGAAACTCTCCACATCTTTCGGAGGCAGGGCATGAAGAAAAGACTCTGGGGAGACCTGAGTACACCATTGAACTCCTGGCGAATACCAAGGCACATAGAAAGCCTAGGGTTTGACTCACTCAGATGGGAAGATGCTTATGGTCCACACACAGAATCTGAGCCTTGGGTCATCTGTGCATCATCTGATGGGGCTGGTGGGAAGGTGGGGGTGCTCATTTATGGACAGGGTTTCCAGGGCTAGAAGTGGATTTAGAGGTGGAGGGAGGACCTGAGGGCCCCTTCTGGCCAAATCCTAGGCCTTATACTCCTTTTGGTATTAGCCAGCACTTGAAGGGCTCAGATCTCCCCCAGAGTCCTTTCCTCGCATCCTGCCTATGCAGACTGGACAGGCATTTTCTTTTGGGGGATTAATGCCTTATTCTTGCTTTTGAACACTTTGTTGGGATCCAGCTTTGTTCACAAAGGAGTTGGTCTCTTCTGCAAGCAGGTTTGTGCTGTGGGTTATGGATTGATACATGTTGAACCATTTTTTTTTTGTCTTGTGGGCTAATTCCATAGCTGATGAAGTCCTACTGCCACTGTGGCAGACCCATGTGCATGATGAGCAGGTGATAGTAAGTGGTAAAGGTATCTGTAAGAAAATGCCAGTATAACACTCTGTCCAGGAACCAGATTTCAGTGTCACACTAACACTGCTTTCCCTCTTTGTAGACAAGGAAAACTTCCTATTCCTGTTGCGAGGATCCAGCTCAAATATCACACTTGGAGAATCAAAGTGAGTCTTCTCTGGCTGGTTCTCACTGGCTTCAAGACCATCATCCTCCAGGTTTACCAGGGTTGGTGGATTAGGGAGTGAATACACAGAAAACTGGTTGAATTGAGTCAGTTTTGAGATTCTGTTAATTGCCATGATGCCCAGTAGAATGATATGCTCATCCAGTTTCACATTCCATGTCCTGTGGAAGCCAATGGTCATCAGGTAAAAGTTCTTCACATCCTCAGGTAACACACAGTTATTTTTTATTCCCATGAAGAAATCATATGACATTAAGCAGGTTTTTTTTCTATGATAATCACCCTCTGTCACACCTGGGGAAGATTCTAGTATGCAGGTGATTCCCAGGGTCAGCTTCTCCAGGTGTGCTTGCTACAGCCTGGGGGCACTGAATCCTCCATATTCTATGCATGGTGGGGGACACCAGAGGCTGGGCCATCAAGTTCACTGCATTTCCAGAGTAGTAGTGCTCCATGCAAAAAGCCAGGAGGGCAGAGATTAGGTGCCTGGGATGCTCTGGGAGTAGTAGTTCCCCAAGGCCTTCCCAAGGACTGGCCACCAATGGAGTCCACTTCACAGAGGAAGGGATGGGGTGGGGAGCAACTCCTCCATCCAGACCCTCCCAGCCCACCTCTAAAATATATTTTTACAAGAGACTCTATTTATTTTAAAATATTTTTATTTGAATATAGTTAACACACAGTGTTCCATTAATTTCAGGTGAACAACAAACTGATTTGGTAAGTTTATGCATCATACTATTACGCTATGTTCACCATCTGTCTATGCTACCATCTGTCCCAAAACATCTCTATTACATTATCATTATGCTGTGTCTTCTATTCCCATGACTTATTCATTCCATAACTGGAAGCCTGTAACTCCCATTTTCCTTCACCCATTTTGCTCATTCCCACATCCCCTCTCCTCTGGCAGCCATCAGTTTGTTCTCTTTATTTTTAGGTCTGATTCTGCTTTTTGTTTGTTTGTTCATTCATTTGTTCTGTTATTTAGATTCCACATATAAGCAAAATTATATAGTATTTGTCTTTATCTATTTGATTTATTTTACCTAGCATAATTCCCTCTAGGTCCATCCATGGTTTCATAAGTGGCAAAATCCATTCCTTTTTAATGACTGTGTAATATTCCACCATATTATCTATCTATCTGTCTATCTATCTCACATTGTCTATATCCATTCATCTATCAATGGACACAAGGATTGCTTCTGTATCTTGACTATTGTAAATAGTAGTGTGATAAACAGAGTTGTGTATGTCTTTTGATTTAATGTTTCTGTTTTCTTTGGGTAAATAGTGGAATTATTGGATCATATTGTATTCCCATTATTAATATTTTGATGGATCTTTATATTCTTTTCCACAGTGGCTGCACCAATTTGGATTCCACTAACAGTATATGAGAATTCCTTTTCCTCACATCCTTGCCATACTTATTTTTATCTTTTGATTTTAGTTATACTGACAGGTGTAAGGTGATATATCATTGTAATTTTTTTTATTTATTCAATATATGAAATATATTGTCAAATTGGTTTCCATACAACACCCAGTGCTCATCCCAAAAGGTGCCCTCCTCAATACCCATCACCCACTCTCCCCTCCATCCCACCCCCCATCAACCCTCAGTTTGTTCTCAGTTTTTAAGAGTCTCTTATGCTTTGGCTGTCTCCCACTCTAACCTCTTTTTTTTTTCCTTCCCCTCCTCCATGGGTTTCTGTTAAGTTTCTCAGGATCCACATAAGAGTGAAAACATATGGTAGCTGTCTTTCTCTGTATGGCTTATTTCACTTAGCATCACACTCTCCAATTCCATCCATGTTACTACAAAGGGCCATATTTCGTTCTTTCTCATTGCCATGTAGTACTCCATTGTGTATATAAACCACAATTTCTTTATCCATTTGTCAGTTGATGGACATTTAGGCTCTTTCCCTAATTTGGCTATTGTTGAGAGTGCTGCTATAAACATTGGGGTACAAGTGCCCCTATGCATCAGCACTCCTGTATCCCTTGGGTAAATTCCTAGCAGTGCTATTGCTGGGTCATAGGGTAGGTCTATTTTTAATTTTCTGAGGAACTTCCACACTGTTTTCCAGAGAGGCTGCACCAATTTGCATTCCCACCAACAGTGCAAGAGGGTTCCCATTTCTCAACATCCTCGCCAGCATCTATAGTCTCCTGATTTGTTCATTTTGGCCACTCTGACTGGTGTGAGGTGATATCTGAGTGTGGTTTTGATTTGTATTTCCCTGATAAGGAGTGACGTTGAGCATCTTTTCATGTGCCTGTTGGCCATCCGGATGTCTTCTTTAGAGAAGTGTCTCTTCATGTTTTCTGCCCATTTCTTCACTGGGTTATTTGTTTTTCGGGTGTGGAGTTTGGTGAGCTCTTTATAGATTTTGGATACTAGCCCTTTGTCTGATATGTCATTTGCAAATATCTTTTCCCATTCCGTTGGTTGCCTTTTCATTTTGTTGGTTGTTTCCTTTGCTGTGCAGAAGCTTTTTATCTTCATAAGGTCCCAGTAATTCATTTTTGCTTTTAATTCCCTTGCCTTTGGGGATGTGTCGAGTAAGAGATTGCTACGGCTGAGGTCAGAGAGGACTTTTCCTGCTCTCTCCTCTAGGGTTTGGATGGTTTCCTGTCTCACATTCAGGTCCTTTATCCATTTTGAGTTTATTTTTGTGAATGGTGTGAGAAAGTGGTCTAGTTTCATCCTTCTGCATGTTGCTGTCCACTTCTCCCAGCACCATTTGTTAAAGAAACTATCTTTTTTCCATTGGATGTTCTTTCCTGTTTTGTCAAAGATGAGTTGGCCATACGTTTGTGGGTCTAGTTCTGAGGTTTCTATTCTATTCCATTGGTCTATGTGTCTGTTTTTGTGCCAATACCATGCTGTCTTAATGATTACAGCTTTGTAGTAGAGGCTAAAGTCTGGGATTGTGATGCCTCCTGCTTTGGTCTTCTTCTTCAAAATTACTTTGGCTATTCGGGGACTTTTGTGGTTCCATATGAAATTTAGGATTGTGGTTCCATATGAAATTTAGAAGAATGCTGGTGCAATTTTGATTGGGATTGCATTGAATGTGTAGATAGCTTTGGGTAGGATTGACATTTTGACAATATTTATTCTTCCAATCCATGAGCAGGGAATGTCTTTCCATTTCTTTATATCTTCTTCAATTTCCTTCATAAGCTTTCTATAGTTTTCAGCATACAGATCCTTTACATCTTTGGTTAGATTTATTCCTAGGTATTTTATGCTTCTTGGTGCAATTGTGAATGGGATCAGTTTCTTTATTTGTTTTTCTGTTGCTTCATTGTTAGTGTATAAGAATGCAACTGATTTCTGTACATTGATTTTGTATCCTGCGACTTTGCTGAATTCATGTATCAGTTCTAGAAGACTTTTAGTGGAGTCTATCGGATTTTCTATGTATAGTATCATGTCATCTGCAAAAAGTGAAAGCTTGACTTCATCTTTGCTTATTTTGATGCCTTTGATTTCCATTTTGTCTGATTGCTGATGCTAGTACTTCCAACACTATGTTAAACAACAGCGGTGAGAGTGGACATCCCTGTCGTGTTCCTGATCTCAGGGAAGAAGCTCTCAGTTTTTCCCCATTGAGGATGATGTTACCTGTGGGCTTTCATAAATGGATTTTATGATGTTTAAGTATGTTCCTCCTATCCCGACTTTCTCAAGGGTTTTTATTAAGAAAGCGTGCTGAATTTTGTCAAAGGCCTTTTCTGCATCGACTGACAGGATCATATGGTTCTTACTTTTTCTTTTATTAATGTGATGTATCACGTTGATTGATTTGCAAATGTTGAACCAGCCCTGCATTCCAGGAATGAATCCCACTTGATCATGGTGAATAATTCTTTTTATATGCTGTTGAATTCAATTTGCTAGTATCTTATTGAGAATTTTTGCATCCATATTCATCAGGGATATTGGCCTGTAGTTCTCTTGTTTTACTGGGTCTCTGTCTGGTTTAGGAATCAAAGTAATACTGGCTTCATAGAATGAGTCTGGAAGTTTTCCTTCCCTTTCTATTTCTTGGAATAGCTTGAGAAGGATAGGTATTATCTCTGCTTTAAACGTCTGGTCCAACTCCTCTGGGAAGCCCGCTGGTGTTGGACTCTTATTTGTTGGGAGATTTTTGATAACCGATTCAATTTCATCGCTGGTTATGGGTCTGTTCAAGCTTTCTATTTCCTCCTGATTGATTTTTGGAAGACTGTGGGTGTTTAGGAATTTTTCCATTTCTTCCAGGTTGTCCAGTTTGTTGGCATACAATTTTTCATAGTATTCCCTGATAATTGTTTGTATCTCTGAGAGATTGGTTGTAATAATTCCATTTTCATTCATGAGTTTATCTATTTGGGTCATCTCCCTTTTCTTTTTGAGAAGCCTGGCTAGAGGTTTGTCAATTTTGTTTATTTTTTCAAAAAACCAACTCTTGGTTTCGTTGATCTGCTCTACAGTTTTTTTAGATTCTATATTGTTTATTTCTGCTTTGATCTTTATTATTTCTCTTCTTCTGCTGGGTTTAGGCTGCCTTTGCTGTTCTGCTTCTAGTTCCTTTAGGTGTGCTGTTAGATTTTGTATTTGGGATTTTTCTTGTTTCTTGAGATAGGCCTGGATTGCAATGTATTTTCCTCTCAGGACTGCCTTCACTGCGTCCCAAAGCATTTGGATTGTTGTATTTTCATTTTCGTTTGTTTCCATATATTTTTTAATTTCTTCTCTAATTGCCTGGTTGACCCACTCATTCGTTAGTAGGGTGTTCTTTAACCTCCATGCCTTTGGAGGTTTTCCAGACTTTTTCCTGTGGTTGATTTCAAGGTTCATAGCATTGTGGTCTGAAAGTATGCATGGTATAATTTCAATTCTTGTATACTTATTAAGGGGTGTTTTGTGACCCAGTATGTGATCTATCTTGGAGAATGTTCCATGTGCACTCGTGAAGAAAGTATATTCTGTTGCTTTGGGATGCAAAGTTCTAAATATACTGTCAAGTCCATCTGATGCAATGTGTCATTCAGGGCCCTTGTCTCTTTATTGACCATGTGTCTAGATGATGTATCCATTTCTGTAAGTGGAGTGTTAAAGTCCCCTGCAGTTACCACATTCTTATCAATAAGGTTGCTTATGTTTATGAGTAATTGTTTTATATCTTTGGGGGCTCCGGTATTTGGCGCATAGACATTTATAATTGTTAGCTCTTCCTGGTGGATAGACCCTGTAATTATTATATAATGCCCTTCTTCATCTCTTGTTACAGACTTTAATTTAAAGTCTAGTTTGTCTGATATAAGTATGGCTACTCCAGCTTTCTTTTGGCTTCCAGTAGCATGATAAATAGTTCTCTATCCCCTCACTCTCAGTCTAAAGGTGTCCTCAGATCTAAAATGAGTCTCTTGTAGACAGCAAATAGATGGGTCTAGTTTTTTTAATCCATTCTGATACCCTATGTCTTTTGGTTGGCGCATTTAATCCATTTACATTCAGTGTTATAGAAAGATACGGGTTTAGAGTCATTGTGATGTCTGTATGATTTATGCTTGTAGTGATGTCTCTGGTACTTTGTCTCACAGGATCCCCCTTAGGATCTCTTGTAGGGCTGGTGACAAATTCCTTCAGTTTTTGTTTGGGAAGACCTTTATCTCTCCTTCTCTTCTAAATGACAGACTTGCTGGATAAAGGATTCTTGGCTGCATATTTTTTTCTGTTCAACACATTGAAGATCTCCTGCCAATCCTTTCTGGCCTGCCAAGTTTCAAAAGAGAGATCAGTCACGAGTCTTATAGGTCTCTCTTTATATGTGAGGGCACGTTTACTTCTTGCTGCTTTCAGAATTTTCTCTTTATGCTTGTATTTTGCCAGTTTCACTATGATATGTCATGCAGAAGATCGATTCATGTTACGTCTGAAGGGAGTTCTCTGTGCCTCTTGCATTTCAATGCCTTTTTCCTTCCCCAGTTCAGGGAAGTTCTCAGCTATTATTTCTTCAAGTACCCCTTCAGCACCTTTCCCTCTCTCTTCCTCCTCTGGGATACCAATTATGCGTATATTATTTCTTTTTAGTGTATCACTTAGTTCTCTAATTTTCCCCTCATACTCCTGGATTTTTTTATCTCTCTTTTTCTCAGATTCCTCTTTTTCCATAACTTTATCTTCTAGTTCACCTATTGTCTCCTCTGCCTCTTCAATCCGAGCCGTGGTCATTTCCATTTTAATTTGCATCTCGTTTAAAGCGTTTTTCAGCTCCTCGTGACTGTTCCTTAGTCCCTTGATCTCTGTAGCAAGAGATTCTCTGCTGTCCTGTATACTGTTTTCAAGCCCAGTGATTAATTTTATGACTATTATTCTAAATTCACTTTCTGTTATATTATTTAAATCCTTTTTGATCAGTTCATTAGCTGTTGTTATTTCCTGGAGATTCTTCTGAGGGGAATTCTTCCGTTTGGTCATTTTGGATAGTCCCTGGAGTGGTGGGGGCCTGCAGGGCACTTTCCCTGTGCTGTGGTGTATAACTGGAGTTGGTGGGCGGAGCCACAGCCCCCAGCCCACCACTGGGGCCACATTCAGACTGGTGTGTGCCTTCTCTTCCCTCTCCTAGGGGCGGGATTCACTGTGGGGTGGCATCTCCCATCTGGGCTACTTGCACACTGCCAGGCTTGTGGTGCTGGTGATCTGGTGTATTAGCTGGGGTGGGTAGGCAAGGTGCATGGGGGCAGGAGGGGCAGGCTTAGCTCGCTTCTCCTTAGGTGATCCACTTCAGGAGGGGCCCTGTGGCAGCGGGAGTCAGACCCGCTGCCAGAATGTTGGCCCCGCAGAAACACAGCGTTGGGTGTTTGCGTGGAGCAAGCTAGCTCCCTGGCAGGGACTGGTTCCTTTTGGGATTTTGGCTGGGGGAGGGGGGAGGGGGATGGCGCTGGGGAGCATCTTTGTTCCCCGCCAAACAGCTCTGTCCTCCCGGGGCTCAGCAACTCTCCCTCCCTTTGTCCTCCAGCCTTCCCGATTTTCGAGCAGAGCTGTTAACTTATGACCTCCCAGATGCTAAGTCACGCATGTTGTCAGAACACACTCCATCCAGCCCCTCTGCTTTTGCAAGCCAGACTCGGGGGCTCTGCTTGGCCGGCAGGCTGCCCCTCCGCCCCGGCTCCTTCCTGCCAGTCCGTGCCGCGCACCGCCTCTCCGCCCTTCCTACTCTCTTCTGTGGGCCTGTCGTCTGCACTTGGCTCTGGAGACTCCATTCTGCTAGTCTTCTGGTGGTTTTCTGGGTTATTTAGGCAGGTGTAGGTAGAATCTAAGTGATCAGCAGGATGCGCGGTGAACCCAGCATCCTCCTAGGCCTCCATCTTCCTGTCTTGACTGATCTATCATTGTAATTTTTATTTACATTTCCTTGATGACTAGTGATGTCAAGAACTTTTTCATTTGTCTGTTGGTCATCTGTATGTCTCTGGAAAAATGGCTGTTTAGGTTAGTGTTTTTCATAGTTTTTTTTCATAGTTTTTTTTTTAATTTTTTTTTTATCATCATGATAAGTGTACTCTTTAATCCCCATCACCTATTTAAGCCATTCTCCCACTTTCCCCCCCACCCCCTATGGGTAACCATCAGTTTGTTCTCTCTAGGTAAGAGACTATTTCTTGGTTTGTCTGTCATTTTTTTTTACCTTTTGTTTGTTTTGTTTCTTCAATTTCACATATAAGTGAGATTATATGGTATTTGTCTTTCTTTGACTTATTTCGCTTAACATTATAATCTCTATGTTGTTGCAAATAGTAAGATTTCATTCTTTTTTTATGGCATGGAAAGATGCTGTTGGTGAGAATGCAAACTGGTGCAGCTACTGGGGAAAACATTATGGATGTTCCTCAAAAAGTTAAAAATAAATTTACCCTATGATCAAACAATCACACTACTGGGTATTTACCAAAACAAACAAACAAACCCCAAAAATAAAGCAACAAACAAAAAACACTAATTCAAAGGGATACATGCACCCTTATGGTCTTCTACCCATTTTTAGTGTAATTATTTCCTTTTTTGGATATTGAGTTGTATAAGTTATTTATATATTTTGCATATTAACCCCTTATATTGTGTGTATTAAAACCTTATTAGGTTTTTAATCCATTTGAGTTTTATTTTTATGTATGATGTCTGAAAGTGGTCCAGTCTTATTCTTTTGCATGTAGCTGCCCACAATTTCCCAACATCATTTACTAAAGAAATTGTCTTTTATCCATTGTATTCTTGCCTTCTTTGTAACAGATTACATGACCATATAATCATGGGCTTATATGTGACATCTCTACTTAGTTCCATTGATCTATGTCTCTATTTTTCTGCCAGTACCATATTGCTTTGATTAGCACAGCATTGTAGTGTATCTTCAGTATGTAATACTTCCAGCTTGGTTCCTATTTCTCAAGATTGCTTTGCCTATTCATGTTTTGTGTGTGTGTGTGTGTGTGTGTGTGTGTGTGTGTGGTTCCATACAAATTTAGCATTATTTGTTCTAGATCTGTGAAAAATACTGTTGATATTTTGATAGGTATTGCATTGAATTTGTAGATTGCTTTGGAGAGTATGGACATTCTAACAATATTAATTCTCCTGATCCATGAGCATGAAATATCCTTCCATTTAAATAAATGTAGATATATCATCTTCAATTTATTTCATTAATGTTTTATAATTCCCAGAGTAAATATTTCACCTCCATGGTTAAGGAGGCATTTTATTCTATTTTGGTAAAATTGTAAATGGAATTGTTTTCTTAATTGATCTTTCTGCTATTTTGTTATTCATGTATAGATATTCTACCAATTTCTGAGTATTAGATTTGTATCCTGCAACATTGCTGAATTAATTTATTACTTCTAATAGTTCTTTGGTGGAGCCTTTAAAGTTTTCTATGCATGGTGTCATGTCATCTGCAAATAGTGACAGTTTAACATCATTTTTACCAATATGGATATTCCTTATTTCATTTTATTTCCTAATTGCTGTGGCTAGGACTTCCAATACCATGTTGAGTAAAATTGGCAAGAGGGAAATCCTTGTCTTGTTGTCTTATAGAAAAAGCTCTCATGCTGAATGTTGAATTTTGTCAAATGCTTTTTTTGCATTTATTTAGATATGACTTTTATTCTTTTTAAAAATTTATTTATTTAAATTCAAGTTAGCTAACATACAGTGTAGTATTGGTTTCGGGAGTAGAACACAGTGATACATCTCTTACATATAACAACCAGTGCTTATCTCAACAATCCTTAAATTTGTATGGAACCACAAAAGACCCTGAATACCCAAAGTAATATGGAAGAAGAAACCAAAGCAGAAGACATCACAATCCCAAACTCTAGCCTCTACTACAAAGCTGTAACCATCAAGACAGCATGGTATTGGCACAAAAACAGACACATAGACCAATGGGATAAAATAGAGACTCCAGAATTGGACCCACATATGTATGGCCAACTAATCTTTGACAAAGCAGGAAAGAATATCCAGTGGAAAAAAGGCAGTCTCTTTAACAAATGGTGCTGGGAGAACTGGACAGCAACATGCTGTGAATCTTTGATGATGTCCCCCTTCACACCCTTATTTCCTTCATTGTTCTGTCCACCCATGTCAAACTTTTCCTTTCCCTCTTCAGCTCCCCATCTCCCTAAGTCACATGGAATTTACCCCCCCTCCTCTCAGGCTTTCAAGGGATAAAGAGGACTTCCAAAAACAACAAATTGAGGTTAAAAAGGAAGGAAAAAGCTATTTGGAAACAAAACTGGATGTTTCTTCACTCAGATGGGTTATGGAGACATTCGGAGAGCTGCTAGAATTTCATCAGTCACTTGCCTAAAATTTACTCCAGAGCCTGCATCAGATTACATGCCAGGACAAAAGAAAATCTTAAATTTCCTGAATATTAGTAAAAAAAAAATATATCCCTGATTGCGTTGGGAAACCTCAACTTGTTTCATTTATGTAAAAAAACACAATTTGGATAACAATATGGAGAGTAAGTTACATGTGTTTGTGGTGGGGGAGTTAAGATGGTGGAGTAGTAGGAGGACTGGGGCTTGTCTCCTCCCTTGAACACAGCTAGATCAACCTCAAACTATTTTTGAACACCTTGGTAATTGATCTGAGAATAAACAAAACAATATGCTTAATTTGAGAGAGAACACAGCAAGTATGTGGTTTGGAGAGATGAATTAGGGAGAGAAAAGTGGTAGTGTTGCTGAGGAGTGGGAGCTCTTTTCACGAAGAGGAGAAAAAGAGAGGGGGAGATTGAGCAGTGAATCAGGTTTGTGCAAGAAAAGCACTCCCCCCAAAAGTAGTAAGAGAAAAGGAGAGAGATAAAGAAAGGGTGAAAACACTTTACCTATGAAATTGGTAGAATAGTAGAACAGACCAACAAAACTAAGAGATGGTTCTTCCAAACAAGTAATAAAATTGATAAGTCTCCTATCCAGAATTCTCAAAAACAAAAAAGAAAGGACCCAATTTTTTTTAAAAAAAAGTCACAAATGAAAGAGGAGGGATCACAACTAACAACATAGAAATTTAAAAATATATATATATATATATACATATATATATATATATATATATATATATATATATATCATAAGAGAGTATTACAAAAATTATATGCCAACAAACTGGGCACCCTGGAAGGAAAGGATAAATTACTAAAAACATACAGACTACCAAAACTGAAACAGGAACAAATGAAAAAATTGAACAGACTCATAACTAGCAAAGAAATCAAATCAGTAACAAAAATCTCCCAACAAACCAAAGTCCAGAGCCAGACAACTTCCCAGGAGAATTCTAACAGACATTTAAAGAAGTTAATAACCTTTATTTTTATCTATCACCTCTCTATTTATCTAATCTATCATCTATCTATCTATCTTCTATCTGTATAAATTCAAGTTAGTTAACATACATAGTGTAGCATTGGTTTCAGTAGAATTTAGTGATTAATCACAGACATGTAAAGCCCAATGCTCATCCCAAGTGCCCTCCTTAATACCCATCACATTTTAGCCCATCCCACACTCATCTCCCCTCCAGCAATCCTCAGTTTTCCATATTTAAGAGTCTCATGGTTTACCTCCTTCTCTATTTTTCTTATTTTTTCTCCATTCTCCTGTGTTCATCTGTTGAGCTTCTTAAATTCCACATATGAGTGAAATCATATATTTGTCTTTCTCTGACTTATTTTGCTTAACATTATATACTCTAGCTCTATCCATGTTGTTGCAAATGGCAATATTACATTCTTTTTGATTGCTGAGTAATATGCATATATATATGTTATATATTTATTGAATAATATTGAACAATATATATGTTACTCATATATATTTATTCATATATATATAAATCACTTCTTTATCTGTTCATCAGTCAATGGACATCATTTGGGCTTTTTCCATAATTTGGCTATTGCTGATAGTACTACTATAAACATTGGGGTGCATGTGCCCCATCAAATCAGTGTTTTTGTATCCTTTAGGTGAATACCTAGTACTGCAATTGCTGGATCCTAGGGTATTTCTACTTTTAAGTTTTTGAGAAACCTCCATACTGTTTTCCAGAGTGACTACACCGGCTTACACTTCCACCAACACTGCAAAAGTGTTTACCTTCCTCCACATCCTCACCAACTTCTGTTGTTTCCTGAATTGTTAATTTTGGTCATTCTGATAGGGGTGAGCTAGTGTCTCATCGTGGTTTTGATTTCTATTTCCCTGATGATAAGTGATATTGAGCATCGTTTTTTGTGTCTGTTGCTCACCTGTATGTCTTCATTGGATAAATGTCTGTTCATGTCTTTTGTCCATTTCTTCACTGGATTATTTGGTTTTTGGATATTGAGTTTGATAAGTTTTTTATAGACTTTGTATCCTATCTTCTATAGATTTTGGATACTAACTCTATCTGATATCATTTACAAATGTATTCTCCCATTCCATCAGTTGCCTTTTAGTTCTGTTCGTTTCCTTCTCTCTGCAGAAGTTTTTTTTTGTTTTTTTTTGTTTTTTGTTTGTTTGTTTATTTGATGAGGTTGCAATAGTTCACATTTGCTTTTGTGTCCCTTGCTTCTGGAGACGTGCTTAGTAAGAAGTTGCTGAAGCCTAGTTCATTGAGGTTGCTGCCTGTTTTCTCTTCTAGGATTTTTATGGTCTCACACTTAAGTCTTTCATCTATTTTGAATTTATTTTTTGTGTATGGTGTGATAAAGTGGTACACTTTTATTCTTCTGCATGTGGCTATCCGGTTTTCTCAGTGCCATTTGTTGAAGAGACTGTCTTTCCATTGAATATGGAGCATGCAGGCCTGAAGCCTGCTTCAGATTCTGTGTCTCCCCTTCTCTCTGCACTTCCCCCACTCATGCTCTGTCTCTCTCACTCAAAAATAACATTAAAAATTAAAAAAAAATATTCGCAAATCAATGTATACACCACATTAATTAAAGAATAAGACCATATGATTCAATAGATTCAGAAAAAGCATTTGACGAAACACAGCATAACTTCTTGATAAAAAACCTCAACAAAGTAGGGATAGAAATAACATATCCCAACATCATAAAGTCCATATATGAAAGATCCACAGCTAATATCATCCTTAACAACAAAAACAGATACATAGGTCATTGGAACAGAATAGGGAACCCAGAAATGGACCCACAAATGTATGGCCAACTAATCTTCGACATATCAAGAAAGATAATCAAATGAAAAAAGTCTCAGGGCACCTGGGTGGCTCGGTCTGTTAAGTGTCCAACTTCAGCTCAGGTCATGATCTCATGGTTCATGAGTTTGAGTCCCACATTGGGCTCTGCACTGACAGCTCAGAGCCTGGAGCCTGCTTTGGATTCTGTGTCTCCCTCTCTCTCTGCCCCTCCCTTGCTCACAAACTGTTTCTCTCTCAAAAATAAATAAATGTTTAGGGGTGCCTGGGTGGCTCAGTCAGTTCAGCATCTGACTTCGGCTCAGGTCATGAACTTGCAATTTGTGAGCTCAAGCACCGCATCGGGCTCTGTGCCAATATCTCGGAGTCTGGAGTCTGCTACAGATTCTGTGTCTCCCTCTCTCTCTGTTCTTCCCCCATTCACATTCTCTCTCTCTCAAAAATAAATGAAGATTAAAAAATATTTAAAAATAAATAATTAATTAATTAATTAAAAATAATCAAAAAAGAAAAAGAAAAAAGTCTCTTCAGCAAATGGTGCTAGGAAAACTGGACAGTGACATGCAAAGGAATGAAACTGGACGACTTTCTCACACCATACACAAAAATACATTCAAAAGTAATGAAAGACCTAAATGTGAGATAGGAAACCACAAAAATCCTACCGAAAAACACAGGCAGCAATCTCTTTGACCTCAGCCATAGCATTTTCTTACTAAACATTTCTCTGGAGGCAAGGGAAACAAAAGTAAAAATGAACTACTGAGACTTCATCAGGATAAGAAACCCCCACACAGTGAAGGAAACAGTCAACAAAACTAAAAGGCAGCCGATGGAATGGGAGAAGACATTTGCAAATGACATATCTGATAAAGGGTTACTTTCCAAAATCTATATAGAGTTTAGCAACCTCAACGCCCCAAACACAAAAAATCCAGTTAAGGAATGGGCAGAATTCATGATTAGACAATTTTCTAAAGAAGACATCCAGGCGACTAAGAGACACATGAAAATATGTCAACACACTTATCATCAAGTAAATAGAAATCAAAACCATGATGAGATACCACCTCAGACCTGTTAGAATGGCTAAAATTAGCAACACAAGAAACACTAGGTTTTGGTGTAGATGCAGAGAAAGGGCAATCCTTTTGCACTATTGAGGGGAATGCAAACTGGTGCAGCCACTGTGGAAAACAGTATGGAGTTTCCTCAAAAAATCAAAAATAGAACTATTGTTGGATCGAGTAATTGCACTAGTAGGTATTTACCCAAAGGATACAAAAATACATATTCAAAGGGGCACATGCACACCAAAGCATGCATTTATAGCAGCATTATCAATAATAGCCAAGGTATGGAGACAGACCAAATGTCCATAGACTGATTAATGAATAAAGATGTGATATATGTATTTTAATGGAATATTACTCTGCCATCAAAAAGAATGAAATTTTGCCATTTGCAACAACATGGATGGAGCAAGCATGTACAATGCTAAGCAAAGTAAGTCAGTCAGAGACAAATACCATATGATTTGGCTCATATCTAAAGTTTAAGAAATTAAAGATGAGCACATGGAGGGAGGGCAAGAAGAGAGGGAAACAAACCATGAGAGAGTCTATTTTTTTTAATGTTATATTTATTTTCAAGAGAGAGTGGAGCTGGGGAGGGACAGAGAATTGCAGAGGATCTAAAGCAAGATCTGTGTTGACAGCAGCGAGCCCTATGTGGGGCTTGAACTCACAAATCATGTGATCATGACCTAAGTTGAAGTCGGATGATCAAGTTACTGAGCCACCCAGGTGCCCCAAACCATGAGAGATTCTTAAAGATAGAGGACAAACTGAGGATTGATGGAGGGAGATAAATGGGAGATGGGCTAGAAAGGTGATGGGTATAAAGGAGGCCACTTGTTATGATGAGTACTGAGTGTTTTAAGTGATGAATCACTGATTTCTACTCCTGAAATCAATATTGCACTGTATGTTAGCTAACTTGTATTTAAATAAAAAATTGAAAGAAAAATAATGTGGGTATAAACCAGTGAGTTCTATATTACTGTTTTACTGATTCATGGCTAAAATTTTAGAATGCCATAAATCTCTATTTGGGTCTGTGTGTTTATGTGTGCATGTATGCATGCACGTATGTTCTGTTTATGTGATATTTTTCTACTTCTGGATAGTGTTATCAAATTAATTTATAAAACACCTTACAGATATTCAGTATGGATCCTTTTCAGTATGATTTAGACACAAATGAGTGATAATGTAAATTAAGCATTACTAGACTGAAACCAATACTAGACTGTATGTTAACAAACTTGAATTTAAATAAATAAATAAATATAATAAATAAATTTTGTAAAGAATAAAAAAGAAAAATAATAATTCTTGAAACTCTTGGAAGTAGGGAAACTATTCTGAATATTTGTTTTGTTTGTAAGTTAACATGACCTGGAGTAATCTTTGGAAAATAAAGATAGTTTTAAAACTATCGATAAATTCCCAATAGGCATGTTTTCAGAGTTGTCAGTATTCAACATAATGAAGAAACAATTTATTCTACCTAGATTTACTAGTGAAACAAGTTTATGTTATCTCTAGTAAAGGTTTACAATTATAAAGTGTCAATCCAGTCAAAAAGCAAAAAGTATAATAAAACCTAGTTTATTGATTCATGTCAATTATGACAATAAGAATGGGGAGGGAAATACTGTTCCCATTGGGATTTCTCTTTGGAAATTGCTTTGTCAACAAGAAAAAATATATAAAGATTTGCTTTATTTAATGTCCCATGAGTTTTTTTTTTATCAATTCATGCATAATTGTTCAGAACAAGCTAATTAAATAGATGTAAGTGGAGTAGAATTTTATAAATAAACTTTTTAACAGTAATTATGTTTTATATGTCTACTTAAAAATAGGTTAAAATATTTATGATAACTTGATACTTAAAGCTATGCTAAGTTAAACGATGGATATTCGTTGAATATCTAGATCGTTTAAATGTTGAAACATAACTTGATGAACATAAATTTATCTACTTTTGGAATCTTGTTCTTATATGGTAAAAATAACGAAAGTATATTTATCTCTGTTAGTAAACATGAGATATTGTACTGCGAAAAAGTCATATGACACTAGAAAATTATTAAATAATGTATTTATAAATTTGCTAGAGAAATTTGCTACTTTTTATAAGAAAAGGAAAGAAAGACATGTCTTTGTTAAGGGGAAAAGAAGTAATTTTGTCCTAGAGTAGAATGACTGTATTTTTTTTTCAAAATGAGAAAGATAAAAAGAGTAGGACAAAAAGTAAGTAGATATTTAAATGTATTGTAAAAGAAATCTTGGGGAAAAAAATGCTATCTTAGTAGTCAGAGCTATTAAGACTGAATTTACTTAAAATTTTTAAAAAAATGAGCTTTTATGTCAAAAGCATATTGGTGTAAAACTAGAATTTGGGTTTCTCTGTAAAAAAAACAATAGTTTTCATAGATTATTAGTCTGCTCTTAATAAGAAATTATTTTAAAAGTTTTTTTTTCTTTACTTTTTTTATTAACCTGCCTGGAAAACAAAGCTTTTGTGTTTTAGAGTAATTTTCTGTGCTTTATGTTATTTTTATCAACCCTATGATCACTTAAGAAAATCAAGTTTTCTTGGGGCGCCTGGGTGGCGCAGTCGGTTAAGCGTCTGACTTCAGCCAGGTCACCATCTTGCGGTCTGTGAGTTCGAGCCCCATGTCAGGCTCTGGGCTGATGGCTCAGAGCCTGGAGCCTGTTTCCAATTCTGTGTCTCCCTCTCTCTCTGCCCTTCCCCTGTTCATGCTCTGTCTCTCTCTGTCCCAAAAATAAATAAACGTTGAAAAAAAAATTAAAAAAAAAAAAGAAAATCAGGTTTTCTCAATTGTAAAAGATATGTTATGCTCACTATTATATAACCTTCTGTATTTGCTTTTGAAATATTTTATGAACAGATAATCAAAATTTTAGTTAATAAAGTGTTCAGAATCTTTAATATCTTTGTCAAGCTGCACCAAATCAAATTCTAAATGGAATATTTTTTACCTTAACCTAACTTTGAAATATCCCATAACACCCCTGAAAAATCTCAAATTGGTCTCTCACTTTGTCAAAGAGAGATATTAAAATAATTTGGTTTATTTTATATGTTAAATTATGTAGGAAACATTGTTAAATAAGAAGTAATGATAAAAGTAATGATAAAACTTTTTAGGTTACAAGTATATGGATATATGTTACTAATGTAAGTATTCCAGAAATTGTAAAACACTCATAGAAATGTGTCAATACCTCCATTGTCTTGTTATGTTAAAATATTGGACACCACATAAATAACTAATTTTTCTTATCAAATGAATTTCTATCATTCTTTAACCTTGGCCACTTTAAGTCTATCATTCACAGACAGCTATTTTACTCTGATTCTTCTCTTAAAGCATTTACAATTAGCTATAGTGAGGATACTCTATGATGGCATCACTTAAAAAAACTTCATGATCATGACTCTAGACTAAGACTTTATAGAACTAATTAAGAAGTTGAAGTTTTTATGAAACTGCTAACTCAAGATCATGCAGAACAAAAGTTACTGAATGGAACTGAGTAAATTGATGAAGATGATTATAAATTTTTACAATTCTTTGAAACATTGTTGGTGTTTTAATGTTTCATTCCTATATTTAAGGAAATCTTTTTTTTCTTTTCTATAAAGCTCTGTATAACATAGAAATTTAGTAAAGTATCTCTTAGTGAACAAAGAAAATAAATATATTTTTTCATTACTTGCTCCATCCAGAATTCAGAAACTCTCAGTTAATATTTTTATTTTCAAGGCAAGATAGACATTTGAATAAGTTCAATAAGAATTTGTTCTTGTATCAGGATACAATTGGAAGTATTGATTATAGTACCAAGGCTTTGATTGGAATGCTATATTTGAGAATGGTACATGGAATCAGGTGACTAGAAAGCTTTAAAGAAATAAGGTTGACTTTATGGAGACAACACTTAAAAGGCTCACCTTGGGAAAACTACTGGTATCTTGTTTACAGGGTTTCTGATGGCCTTACAAGGTAAGGGAAGGTCAGTTTATGAGAGGCTCAGGAACCTGAAGATATTTTGTGGACTTCAAGAAGGGAGGAATTCACCCAAACTATAGGTATTGCCAGAAAAATCTGATATGAAATTATTGGCTTGGCTTCCTAGTTTCAAAGGTCTTTGAAAAGGTTAATGTGAGATTCTTAAAAGTTCCAGCAAAGCAAACTTAAAAGATCTATGTGATCAATTACTATTCTTGCTGCTTACTTATGTAAGTAATCAGTCAACTTTAATGAGACATTTTGCAAACAAATTAGTTCTCTCTCTCCCTCTCTCTCTCTCTGTCTCTGCAAACACATTAGTTGTACTTGATTACATTTGATATAAATGGCAGTAACAGAGGAAGGGCCAAGTTGGCAGAACAGCATGGAAGTTGTGTTTAGTTTTGTTTTGTTTTGCGTCTTTCACCCCTGAATTTCAGCCAGATCAACACTAAACAATCTTGCACACCTAGAAAACCGATTTCAGGATTAACACAATAATCCTCACAACCTGAACCACAGAGCTCAGCAGGTACACAGCATGGGGAGGTGAATGGGGGGAGAGAGAAGCTTCAGAGGGCAGGGAGCTGCTTTTGCTTGTGGAGAGAAGATGGAGATGGGGGGAGGGTATGGGAAAAGCCACACCTTCCCCCCAAAAGCAGCTGGAGAGAAATAGGAAGAGTGGAAGCAGATGCAAGGGACTGAACAAAAAAGGGAGAAAGGAGAAAGGGGAGGGTTTAAATTCCATTAAGACTCTATAAATAGGGGAAGTGCAAAGTCTAAAACTTTTCAGCTTGATACCTAGTGGTGCTCTGGTGGGAAAAGTGAATCCCCAGGAGCAGAAAGTGAGGTCTGAAGGGTCCACGGGCCACAAGGGAAGAGGCAGTTCCCCTGCTGGCAGTACATTTTGTAGAGGCTGTGCAGCCACCCCACAAGCAAAGGTCACAGTGGACCTCAGAGAACAACCACGTTTACTATTGGAAAAACGACATTAAGGGTGAAGCCTGACACCAGATGTGTATTGTGATTTACCATAATCCTGAAATGCTGCTGAATGTACATGATTGCATGAACATTTTTGGGGATGAGCTGGCACCTAGCCACAGTCTCTGGGCATTGGCAGCAACACAGTGTCATGAAAGTTTCTGAGGGTGGGCCAGCACCCAGCCATTGCTCAGCGAGACCTTCCCCCAGAGTGTCAGAACAGGTCAAAACCACAGTCCTTTAGAAGTGAGGGGTTGGGAAATACAGCCCCATCTGAGATAAAACTCAGGAGGGAGGTGCCGCCTGGCAGCCTGACAGCATGGTCACTAACAGTGTAGAAGCAGGGAGTGGACAGAAGCCAGAGACAAAGGAGGGGTACTTGATTGTTGGTTGGGGAGAGCACAGAGTTCTGATACTAGAGACTGGGTAGCTGGGTGACACCATTTTCACTGCTCCCGTGCATGCACATACACACCTACACATGCCACAAAAATCCACCCCACTAAGCTAAACAGCACCATGTAGTGAAGAACTGAGCTATTACACTAAGCCCTGCCCAACTGGGCCAACCATGCTCTTGAGGAAAATCACAATTCTCTCTGTCTGCTTAGTTTATAAACTATAAAGTGCTTCATAGTTTGACTTGTAGGGGAAAACAGATGCAATTTCAATCATATTTCATTCTGTATGCTGGTCCATCTATTCAACTTTTTTTTTCTTTTTCTTAACTTATTCTTGAATACATATAGAGAAAAAATATTTTTATTTTCCATTTTTATTAAAAAGATTTATCTTTAAATTCTTTCTACTATATTGTTTATTTTTTGTAAATTTTTAAAATTCTATTTTACTTTCATCATTTCATTTTATTCTATTTTGTTGTATTCATTTTTTTCAAATTTTCAAACATTTTTCCTTTTTTTCTTTTCTTATATTTCCCTTTTTTCTCTAATCTATCAAACTTCTTTCAACAACCAGACCAAAGTACACCTAGGATATAGTATTCTTTATTTGACTTTTTTGTGTTGTTTTTAATTTTTATTTACTTTGTTAATTTCTTTTCTTCCTTCAAGATGACAAAGGTAAGGAATTCACCCCAAGAGAAAGAACAGAAAGAAATGAGAGCCAGGGACTTAATCATCACAGATGTCTGAAACATAACTTAAAGTCAACAAGATGTCTGAAACAGAATTTAGAATCACAATAATAAAAGTACTAGCTTGGGTTGAAAATAGATTATAATCTCCTTCTGCAGAGATGAAAGAAGTAAAACCTAGTCAGCATGAAATAAAAAAATGCTATAACCGAGCTGCAATCTCAAATGGATGCCACGGCAGCAAGGATTTTTGAAGCAGAGCAGTGAACAGTGAAATATAGGACAAACTTATGGAGAATAATGATGAAGAAAAAAAAGAGATATTAAGGCAAAAGGGCATGATATAAAAATTAGAGAACTCAGTGACCCATTGAAAAGAAAAAAAAAGAAAAAGAAAAAAAAACATCAGAATCATAAAGGTTCCAAAGGTTAAAGAGAGAGAAAAAGGGGTAGGAGGTTTAGGTGAGCAAATAATAGTGGAAATTTTTCCTAACCTGGGAAAGACACAGACATCAAAATCCAGGAAGCACAGAGAACTCCCATTATATTCAATAAACCAGACCATCAACAAGGCATGTCATAGTCAAATTCACAAAATACTCTGGCAAGGAAAGAATCATGAAAGCAGCAAGGGGAAAAGTCTGTAATCTATAAGGGAAGAGAGATCAGGTTTGGAGGAGAAACCTATCCAAAGAAACTTGGCAAGACAGAAAGGGGTGGCAGGATATATTCAATGTGCTGAGTCAGAAAAATATGCAGCCAAGAGTCTGCCATATTCAGCAAGTCTGTCATTCAAAATAGAAAGAGAGATAAAAAGGTTTCCCTGAAAAACAAAAATTAAAGGACTTTGTGACACTAAACCATCCCTGCAAGAAATTTTAAGGGGGACTCTCTGAGGGGAGAAAAGATGAAAACAAAACAAAGACCAAAAGCAACAAAGACTAGAAAAGACCAGAGAACACCTCCAGAAACTCCAACTCCACAGGCAACATAATGACAATAAATTCCTATCTTTGGGTACTCATTCTAAATGTCAATGGGCTAAATGCTCCAATGAAAAGACATAGGGTAACAGAATGCATAAGAAAACAAGATCCATCTATATGCTGTTTAGAATAGAACAATTTTAGACCTACAGACACCTTCAGATTGAAAGTAAGGGGATGGAGAACCATCTATCATAATAACGGTTGCCAAAAGAAAGCTGGAGTAGCTATACTTATATCAGACAATCCAGATTTTAAAATAAAGACTGTAACAAGAGATGAAGAAGGGCTTTATATCATAACCAAGGGGTCTATCCACCAAGAAGATCTAACAATTGTAAACATTTATGCTCCAAACGTGAGAGAACCCAAATATACAAATGGTTTAATCACAAATATAAAGAAACTCATTGATAATAATACCATAGTAGTAGGGGACTTCAACACCCCACTTACAACAATGGACTGATCATCTAAACAGAATATCAACAAGGAAACAATGGCTTTTAATGACACAGTGGGCTGAATGGACTTAACAGATATAGTGAGAACATATCCTAAAGCAGCAGAATATACATTCTTCTCCAGTGCACTTGGAACATTCTCTAGAATAGATCACATACTGGGACACAAATCAGCCCCCAACAAGTACAAAAAGATTGCGATCATACCTTGCATACTTCAGGTCAGAATGCTATGAAACTTGAAACCATCCACAGGAAAAAAAACTTGGAAAGATAACAAATACTTGGAGTTAAGAACATCCTGCTAAAGAGAGAATGGGCTAACCAAGAAGTTAAAGAGGAAATTAAAAAGTACATGGAAGCTAATGAAAATGATAACACCACAGCCCATAACTTCTGGAATGCAGCAAACTCGGTCATAAGAAGGAAGCATATAGCAATCCAAGCCTTCCTAAAAAAGGAAGAAAGGTTTCAGATACACAACTTAACCTTACACCTTAAAGAGCTGGAAAAGAAGAGCAAATAAAACCCCAAACCAGCAGAAGACAGGAAATAATAAAGATTAAAGCAGACGTCAATTCTATCAAACCAAACCAAATGAAACAAACAAGCAAACAAACAAACAGTAATACAGATCAAAGAAACCAGGAGCTGGTTCTTTGAAAGAATTAACAAAATTGATAAACCCCTAGCCAGTTTGATCAAAACAAAAAGGAAATATCCGAATGAATAAAATCAAGAATGAAAGAAGAGATCACAACCAACACAACAGAAATACAAACAATAATAAGAGAATATTATGAACAATTATATGCTGATAAAAAGGACAATCTGGAAGAAATAGACATATTCCTAGAAACATATAAACTTCCAGTAATGAAACAGGAAGAAATAGAAAGTTTGAACACACTCATAACCATTAAAGAAATCAAATTAGTAATCAAAAATCTTCCAAAAAACAAGAGTCCAGGGTCATATGGCTTTCCAGGGAATTCTACCAAACATTTAAGGAAGAGTTAACACCTATTATCTTGAAGCTGTACCAAAAAATATAAATGGAAGGAAGACTTCCAAACTCTTTCTATGAAGTCAGCATTACCTTGATTCCAAAACCAGACAAAGATCCCACTAAAAAGGATAACTACAGAACAATTTCCCCAATGAACATGGTTGCAAAAATCCTCAACAAGATACTAGCCAACTGAATCCAACAATACGTTAAAAGAATTATTTACTATAACCAAGTGGGATTTATACTGGGATGCATGGCTGGTTCAACATCCACAAAACAATCAATGTGGTACATCACATCAATAAAAGAAAGGACAAGAAGCACAGGATCCTCTCCATAGATGCAGAGAAAGCATTTGACAAAATACAGCAAGCTTTCTTGATAAAAGCCCTCAAGAAAGTAGGGATGGAGGGATCATACTTCAAGATCATAAAAGCCATATATGAAAGACCCACCACTAATATCATCCTCAATGGGGAAAAACTGACAGCTTCCCCCCTAAGGTCAGGAACATGACAGGATGTCCACTGTCACCACTGTTATTCAACATAGTGTTGGAAGTCTTAGCATCAGCAATCAGACAACATAAAGGAGTAAAAGCGTCCAAATTGGCCAGGAGGAAGTCAAACTTTCACTCTTTACAGATGACATGATACTCTATATGGAAAACCCAGAGGAGTACACCAAAAAACTGCTAGAACTGATCCATGAATTCAGCAAAGTCACAGGATATAAAATCAATGCACAAAAATAAGTTGCATTTCTACACACCAATAATGAAGTAGCAGAAAGAGAAATCAAGGAATTGGTCCCATTTGCAATTCCACCAAAAACCATAAAATGCCAAGAACAAATCTAACCAAAGAGGTGAAATATCCGTACATGAAAAACGATATAAATCTTATGAAATAAATTGAAGAAGACACTAAAAAATGGAAAAAAGATTCCATGCTTCTGAATTGGAAAAAACAAATGTTATTAAAATGTCAATACTACCCAAAGCAATCTACATATTCAATGTAATCCCTATCAAAATGACATTAGCATCCTTCACAGAGCTAGAACAAACAATCCTAAAATGTGTATGGAACCAGAAAAGACCCTGAATAGCCAAAGCAATCTTGAAAACAAAACAAAACAAAACAAAACAAAACAAAACAAAACAAAAAAACAAAGCTGGAGTCATCACAATCACAGACTTCAGGTTGTATTACAAAGCTATAATAATCAAGACAGTATGGTACTGGCACAAAAACAGACACACAGATTAATGGAACAGACTAGAGAACCCAGGAATGGACCACAAAGGTATGGGCAATTAATTTTGAGAAAGCAGGAAAGAATATCCAATAAAAAATGACAGTCTCTTCAGCAAATTGTGCTGGAAAAACTGGACAGAGGCATGCAGAAAAATAAACCTGGACCCTTTTTACACCATACATAAAAATAAACTCAAAATGGATGAAAGACCTAAATGTAACAGAGGAAGCCATCAAAATCCTCAAGGAGAAAGCAGGCAAAAACCACGTTGACCTTGGCTGAAGCAACTTCTTACTCAACACATCTCCAGAAGCAAGGGAAACAAAAGCAAAAATGAACCATTGGGACCTCAAAAAAATAAAAAGCTCATGCACAGTGAAGGAAGCAATCAGCAAGACTAAAATGCAACCAACAGAATGGGAGAAGATGTCTGCAAATGACATGTCAGATAAAGAGTTAGTATCCAAAATATATAAAGAACTTATCAAACTCAACAATCAGAGAGCAAATAACCCATTGAAGAAATGGGCAGATGACATGAATAGACACTTCTTCAAAGAAGACATCTACATGGCCGACCAACACATGAAAAAATGCTCATCACTCATCAGGGAAATACAAATCAAAACCACAATGAGATACCACCTCACACCTGTCAGAATGGTTAGCATTAATAACTCAGGTATCAACAGATGCTGGCAACGTTGCAGAGAAAGAGGATCTTTTTTGTACTGCTTGTGAGAATACAAACTGGTACAGCCACCCTTGAAAACAGTATGGATATCCCTTAAAAAATTAAAAAATAGAACCACCCAATGACCCAAAATTGCACTACAAGGTATTTATCCAAAGGATACAGAAGTGCTGTTTTGAAGGGGCACATGTCTCCCAATGTTTATACCAGCACTATCAATAATAGCCAAAGTATATAAAGAGCCCAAATGTTCATTTATGAATAATTGGATAAAGAAAATTGGTATACATATATGATGGAGTATTACTCGGCAATCAAAAAGAATGAAATCTTGCCATTTGCAACTATATGGATGGAACTGGAGGGTATTATGCTAAACGAAATTAGTCAGAGAAAGACTAATATCATATGACTTCATTCATGAGGACTTTAAGATACAAAACAGATGAACATAAGGGAAGGGAAGCAAAAATAATATAAAAACAAGGAAGGGACAAAACATAAGGGACTCTTAAATATAGACAAAAACCAGGGTTGCTGGAAGGATTCTGGGGGGGAAATGGGGTAAATGGGTGAGGGGCATTAAGAAATCTACCCCTGAGACTTAGCATCTGGGAGGTCATAAGTTACCAGCTCTGCTTGGAAAGTGGGAAGGCTGGAGGACAAAGTGAGGGAGAGTTGCTGAGCCCCAGGATGACACAGCTCAGTTTGGCAAGGAACAAAGGTGCTCGCCAGTGCCATCTCCCTCGCTCATCCCCAGCCAAAATCCAAAAGGGAACCAGTTCCTGCCAGGGAACTTGCTCGCTCCGCGCAAACACCCAACTCTGCGCTTCTGCGGAGCCAAACCTCCGGCAGCGGATCTGACTCCCTCCTGCTGCCACAGGGCCCCTCCTGAAGTGGATCACCTAAGGAGAAGCGAGCTAAGCCTGCCCCTCCTGCCCCCGTGCACCTTGCCTACCCACCCCAGCTAATACGCCAGATCACCAGCATCACAAGCCTGGCAGTGTGCAAGTAGCCCAGACAGGCCACGCCACCCCACAGTGAATCCCGCCCCTAGGAGAGGGGAAGAGAAGGCACACACCAGTCTGAATGTGGCCCCAGCGGTGGGCTGGGAGCAGACATCAGGTCTGATTGCGGCTCCGCCCACCAACTCCAGTTATACACCACAGCACAGGGGAAGTGCCCTGCAGGCCCCCACCACTCCAGGGACTATCCAAAATGACCAAACAGAAGAATTCCCCTCAAAAGAATCTCCAGGAAATAACAACATTTAATGACCTGATCAAAAAGGATTTAAATAATATAACAGAAAGTGAATTTAGAATAATAGTCATAAAATTAATCACTGGGCTTGAAAACAGTATACAGGACAGCAGAGAATCTCTTGCTACAGAGATCAAGGGACTAAGGAACAGTCATGAGGAGCTGAAAAACGCTTTAAACGAGATGCAAATTAAAATGGAAATGACCACGGCTCGGATTGAAGAGGCAGAGGAGACAATAGGTGAACTAGAAGATAAAGTTATGGAAAAAGAGGAAGCTGAGAAAAAGAGAGATAAAAAAATCCAGGAGTATGAGGGGAAATTTAGAGAACTAAGTGATACACTAAAAAGAAATAATATACGCATAATTGATATCCCAGAGGAGGAAGAGAGAGGGAAAGGTGCTGAAGGGGTACTTGAAGAAATAATAGCTGAGAACTTCCCTGAACTGGGGAAGGAAAAAGGCATTGAAATCCAAGAGGCACAGAGAACTCCCTTTAGATGTAACTTGAATCGATCTTCTGCATATGTCATAGTGAAACTGGCAAAATACAAGGATAAAGAGAAAATTCTTAAAGCAGCAAGGGATAAACGTGCCCTCACATATAAAGGGAGACCTATAAGACTCGTGACTGATCTCTCTTTTGAAACTTGGCAGGCCAGAAAGGATTGGCAGGAGATCTTCAATGTGTTGAACAGAAAAAAATATGCAGCTGAGAATCCTTTATCCAGCAAGTCTGTCATTTAGAAGAGAGGAGAGATAAAGGTCTTCCCAAACAAACAAAAACTGAAGGAATTAGTCACCACTAAACCAGCCCTACAAGAGATCCTAAGGGGGATCCTGTGAGACAAAGTACCAGAGACATCACTACAAGCATAAATCATACAGACATCACAATGACTCTAAACCCGTATCTTACTATAATAACACTGAATGTAAATGGATTGAATGCGCCAACCAAAAGACATAGGGTATCAGAATGGATAAAAAAACAAGATCTGTTTGCTGTCTACAAGAGACTCATTTTAGACCTGAAGTCACCTTTAGATTGAGAGTGAGGGGATGGAGAACTATTTATCATGCTACTGGAAGCCAAAACAAAGCTGGAGTAGCCATACTTATATCAGACAAACTAGACTTTAAATTAAAGGCTGTAACAAGAGATGAAGAAGGGCATTATATAATAATTACAGGGTCTATCCATCAGGAAGAGCTAACAATTATAAATGCCTATGCACCGAATACCGGAACCCCCAAAGATATAAAACAATTACTCATAAACATAAGCAACCTTATTGATAAGAATGTGGTAATTGCAGGGGACTTTAACACCCCACTTACAGAAATGGATAGATCATCTAGACACACGGTCAATAGAGAAACAAGGGCCCTGAATGATACATTGGATTAGATGGACTTGACAGATATATTTAGAACTCTGCATCCCAAAACAACAGAATATACTTTCTTCTCGAGTGCACATGGAACATTCTCCAAGATTGATCACATACTGGGTCACAAAACTGCCCTTCATAAGTATACAATACTTGAGATCATACCATGCATACTTCCAGACCACAATGCTATGAAGCTTGAAATCAACCACAAGAAAAAGTCTGGAAAACCTCCAAAAGTCTGGAAAACCTCCAAACACACTACTAAAGAATGAGTGGTTCAACCAGGCAATTGGAGAAGAAATTAAAAAACATATGGAAACAAACGAAAATGAAAATACAGCAATCCAAACACTTTGGGATGCAGCGAAGGCAGTCCTGAGAGGAAAATACATTGCAATCCAGGCGTATCTCAAGAAACAGGAAAAATCCCAAATACAAAATCTAGCAGCACACCTAAAGGAAATAGAAGCAGAACAGCAAACGCAGCCTAAACCCAGCAGAAGAAGAGAAATAATAAAGATCAGAGCAGAAATAAACAATATAGAATCTAAAAACACTGTAGAGCAGATCAACGAAACCAGGAGTTGGTTTTTTGAAAACATAAACAAAATTGACAAACCTCTAGCCAGGCTTCTCAAAAAGAAAAGGGAGATGACCCAAATAGATAAACTCATGAATGAAAATGGAATTATTACAACCAATCCCTCAGAGATACAAATAATTATCAAGGAATACTATGAAAAATTATATGCCAACAAATTGGACAACCTGGAAGAAATGGACAAATTCCTAAACACCCACACTCTTCCAAAACGCAATCAGGAGGAAATAGAAAGCTTGAACAGACCCATAACCAGCGAAGAAATTGAATCAGTTATCAAAAATCTCCCAAGAAATCAGAGTCCAGGACCAGATGGCTTCCCTGGGAAATTCTACCAGACATTTAAAGCAGAGATAATACCTATCCTTCTCAAGCTATTCCAAGAAATAGAAAGGGAAGGAAAACTTCCAGACTCATTCTATGAAGCCAGTATTACTTTGATTCCTAAACCAGACAGAGACCCAGTAAAACAAGAGAACTACAGGCCAATATCCCTGATGAATATGGATGCAAAAATTCTCAATACGATACTAGCAAATCGAATTCAACGGCATATAAAAAGAATTATTCACCATGATCAAGTGGGATTCATTCCTGGAATGCAGGGCTGGTTCAACATTTGCAAATCAATCAACGTGATACATCACATTAATAAAAGAAAAGATAAGAACCATATGATCCTCTCAATTGATGCAGAAAAGGCCTTTGACAAAATTCAGCACGCTTTCTTAATAAAAACCTTGAGAAAGTCGGGATAGAAGGAACATACTTAAACATCATAGAAGCCATTTATGAAAAGCCCAAAGGTAACATCATCCTCAATGGGGAAAAACTGAGAGCTTTTTCCCTGAGATCAGGAACACGACAGGGATGTCCACTCTCACCGCTGTTGTTTAACATAGTGTTGGAAGTACTAGCATCAGCAATCAGACAAAAAGGAAATCAAAGGCATCAAAATAGGCAAAGATGAAGTCAAGCTTTCACTTTTTGCAGATGACATGATACTATACATGGAAAATCCGATAGACTCCACCAAAAGTCTGCTAGAACTGATACAGGAATTCAGCAAAGTCGCAGGATACAAAATCAGTGTACAGAAATCAGTTGCATTCTTATACACTAACAATGAAGCAACAGAAAGACAAATAAAGAAACTGATCCCATTCATAACTGCACCAAGAAGCATAAAATACCTAGGAATAAACCTAACCAAAGATGTAAAAGATCTGTATGCTAAAAACTATAGAAAGCTTATGAAGCAAATTGAAGAAGATATAAAGAAATGGAAAGACATTCCCTGCTCATGGATTGGAAGAATAAATATTGTCAAAATGTCAATCCTGCCCAAAGCTATCTACACATTCAATGCAATCCCAATCAAAATTGCACCAGCATTCTTCTCGAAACTAGAACAAGCATTCCTAAAATTCATATGGAACCACAAAAGGCCCCGAATAGCCAAAGTAATTTTGAAGCAGAAGACCAAAGCAGGAGGCATCACAATCCCAGACTTTAGCCTCTACTACAAAGCTGTCATCATCAAGACAGCATGGTATTGGCACAAAAACAGACACATAGACCAATGGAATAGAATAGAAACCCCAGAACTAGACCCACAAACATATGCCCAACTCATCTTTGACAATGCAGGAAAGAACATCCAATGGAAAAAAGACAGCCTCTTTAATAAATGGTGCTGGGAGAACTGGACAGCAACACGCAGAAGGTTGAAACTAGACCACTTTCTCACACCATTCACAAAAATAAACTCAAAATGGATAAAGGACCTGAATGTGAGACAGGAAACTATCAAAACCTAGGAGGAGAAAGCAGGAAAAGTCCTCTCTGACCTCAGCCATAGCAATCTCTTACTCGACACATCCCCAAAGGCAAGGGAATTAAAAGCAAAAATGAATTACTGGGACCTTATGAAGATAAAAAGGTTCTGCACAGCAAAGGAAACAACCAACAAAACTAAAAGGCAACCAACAGAATGGGAAAAGATATTTGCAAATGACATATCAGACAAAGGGCTAGTATCCAAAATCTATAAAGAGCTCACCAAACTCCACACCCGAAAAACAAATAACCCAGTGAAGAAATGGGCAGAAAACATGAATAGACACTTCTCTAAAGAAGACATCCGGATGGCCAACAGGCACATGAAAAGATGCTCAACGTCGCTCCTTATCAGGGAAATACAAAACAAAGCCACACTCAGATATCACCTCACGCCAGTCAGAGTGGCCAAAATAAACAAATCAGGAGACTATAGATGCTGGCGAGGATGTGGAGAAATGGGAACCCTCTTTCACTATTGGTGGGAATGCAAATTGGTGCAGCCTCTCTGGAAAACAGTGTGGAGATTCCTCAGAAAATTAAAAATAGACCTACCCTATGACCCAGCAATAGCACTGCTAGGAATTTATCCAAGGGATACAGGAGTACTGATGCATAGGGACACTTGTACCCCAATGTTTATAGCAGCACTCTCAACAATAGCCAAATTAGGGAAAGAGCCTAAATGTCCATCAACTGATGAATGGATAAAGAAATTGTGGTTTATATACACAATGGAGTACTACATGGCAATAAGAAAGAATGAAATATGGCCCTTTGTAGCAATGTGGATGGAACTGGAGAGTGTGATGCTAAGTGAAATAAGCCATACAGAGAAAGACAGCTACCATATGTTTTCACTCTTATGTGGATCCTGAGAAACTTAACAGAAACCCATGGGGGAGGGGAAGGAAAAAAAGAAAAGAGGTTAGCGTGGGAGAGAGCCAAAGCATAGAGACTCTTAAAAAGTGAGAACAACCTAGGGTTGATGGGGGGTGGGATGGAGGGGAGGGTGGGTGATGGGTATTGAGGAGGGCACCTTTTGGGATGAGCACTGGGAGTTGTATGGAAACCAATTTGACAATAAATTTCATATATTGGAAAAAAAAAAGAAATCTACTCCTGAAATAATTGTTGCACTATATGCTAACTTGGATGTAAATTTAAAAATTAATTAATTAATTGAAAAAATGGGAGTGACTATAGAGGAAAAAATTACATTTCAGTGGAAAACTATAGCACACTTTTGTTGGTATTAATTTCTTGGTTTTTTCATTTTATTTAAGGTTTTGTTACCTACTTATAACTGGTCAAATCCTGAATTCTTCTTGTTTCTTCCAGTATCGGTTACAATTCCCCAAACGAATGTTTCCCATTTTCTCCCTTCTGACTTGGAATCATTGAGAACTAAAACAGACCTTTTTCCTGAAGCCTTGCAAGTTAAATGGGTGACTTGTTACGAACTTTGGAGAAATCACCACAGCACAGCACATATGGGCTACTTTCATACCTGCTGCTGTGTGGGCCACTCGTAAAGTTCACCCGGCTTCCAACTACTAATCGTTGTTTTTTGTTTTATTTTCATAGAAATACCACCAGTTAAAAAACTGATGGCCAGCATCATAGCCAGCATGTACTTTTTACACTCTAGTCTCAAAAGATGATCCAGCTTGTCCTTAAAAAACAAAAGATGAACAAATAAGAAATGGATTTACACCATACAAAGGAAAAAGAATGTTTTTTCTTCCCTTGAACAAAGGTGAGATGACAAGATTCCAACTGTATATAGGACTGAAATTCTTTGCAGGCTCATTTGTCCACTTTCTTCTAAAATCTAGTTTTAACAAGATCACTGCTAAATCATTTTAGCCCAAATCCCTCACTTCTTAAATCTGATGGGGTTTCTGATTCTCTACCATCTCTCCGGGTGATGTCTGATAACGCTAGCCTGTTTTCAGCGAGGAATCCTTTTAGGTTGGTTTAACCAGAATTCCCCTTACCCCAATGTTTCCTCTTAGTAATTTTCCATTCACTAACTCCCATCCTGCTACTTGGCTATAAAATGCCACTTGCCATGCCATATTTGAAGTTGAGACAAATCTCTCTCTCTCCTACTATAGAATCCCATTGCAGTGGTCCCTATACCTGTTGCAAAGATTCTAAGTAAAGTATGCCGTATCATCTTTTATACATGTCATTGAACATTTTTTTTCCTTCACATGACCCAAATGGGTATCTTTTTAATGGTCCAGTTTTCCAGTGCCCCTAATGACCATTTGGCCAGGCCATTGGCCACTGCCCATGAGTTTGTAAAAATCCAAATATAAGGGTGCTTACAATGGCTCAATTCTTCCATCACTGTAAGGAAAATAGTGTGCAATTCATCCTTTGGCTGATTTTTTTTCTTACTTTCTTCAATCAGACTTTTTCTGTCAGTAAGTCATTTTGTGGTGGCCTTTCATACAGGATACTGTCCCTCCATATTGGAACTGTTATCCACAAACTAAATATCTATTTTATGGTCAATAAGGAGCAGCTTATAGGGCACCACAATCTGGCTGTTGTTTAGGTGGCTTCAAACTTAGCCCTAGGGGAACAAAGTCTACCTGTCTGGGAAAATGATAGGTACCTTTCTGAATTATCCTGTTAGCATATTAGCGCATAAACCATTTCCATTTTATTATGGAATTCTTCTGAATATTGTCTTCATTATTATAATGTTCTTTGCTATCACCTAAGACATAAGTATTTCAGGTTTAAAGATTATTTTATGTCCTTCATTGAAATCTTTTCCCACATGATAACAATTCTACAAACTAAGCAGTTTATAAATGATTAAACAGGTATGACCAAAGGAATTTTTTAGATGATTATCCACCAGTTATCACTCTTTCTCTATGTTTTGATTTTGTTCATATCTGAGTGTCCTGAGTTCCTTCTGGAATTCTGCCATATGGAGTAGTCTATTAACTTTGTGTTAATTCAATTGGAATTTTTGACAATTTATTTTGGACAATCAATTTATTAATTTCCCAGAAAGCTTGGTTTTATAGAATCTAGCAGCCTATACACTTGGTATAGACACCTTCTTATTGGTATTGTGGGGTGGGACAGGAGCAAAATGATGAGAACCAAAAATAATTGAATTTAAAAGTTCAGGAATAAAGCTAACTTGGGAGCATCTTTATCAGTCCTCAATGCCTTATATATCTACAATGAGCAAACACCATTTTTCATAGATAGTATTGTTAAACATCTGATATAAAGGAATGTATTAATTATTACAGCCCCTAAGGAGGCTGAAAACTGTCATTAGGTCAAACTAAAGTCTATTAATGTTTCCTTCACTCCAAGGACCCTGAGAAATGTAGCAAGATAAGGAAATCAGCACAGGGCATAATTTAGTATAGTTTCCCAGTCCAGCATACACTTGTTCTCTGTTAGAAAAATATTTTCCACCATAAGAATAAAATTCTGAATGTAACACTTTTTCTGATCTAAAGGAGAAAACCCAGGTACTGTGCAACCATCCTCCTGCCACAAATAAATGGACTGGGGTGGACACCTGACCCAATTGTAGTTAATCATAAACCTCAACTGAAAATTGAGGGTTGAGACCCAGACACTTATCAGCTCTGGGTATCTTGATCTGAAAGTCATATAAAGTTGAGGCTGGGTAATACCATAGAAGCCAAAGTCATAAGTAAGCTGGAGTGATAGAAAAGAAATAAGGCAACAGAGGAAGTCAATTTCTCAAAATGATTAGCATAT